>NC_141291.1:10000-105000 GCF_037954325.1 Fistularia commersonii
AAAAGTGGGATACTGAGAGGACTGAAGAGAACAGACAGGAGTTCAGGGAGATGCAGTGAAAGATAAAGATAGAGGTAGCAAAGGTCGTATGATGACTTGTATGCTCGGTTGGATAGTTAAGGAGGGTGAGAATGATCAATACAGGTTGGGGAAACAGAGATAAAGATGGAAAGGATGTACAACAGGTCCGGGTGATTAAGGACAGAGAGGGAAATGTATTGACAGATGCTAGAAGATGGAAAGAGTACTTGGAAGAACTGATGAATGTGGAAAATGAAAGAGAGGCAAGGGTAGAAGAGGTGACTATTGTAAACCACAAAGTAGCACAAATTAGTCAAAGTGAAGTGAGGAAGGCATTGAAGAGTGGAAAAGCAGTTGGTCCTGATGATATACCTGTGGAGGTGTGGAAGTGTCTAGGAGAGGCAGCGGTAGATTTTCTGACTAGATTATTCAACAGGATCTTAGAGAGTGAGAAGATGCCTGAAGAATGGAGACAAAGTGTGATGGTGCCTATTTTTAAGAATAAAGGGGATGTGCAGAATTGTGGCAACTATAGAGGGATAAAGTTGATGAGCCATACAATGAAGTTATGGGAAAGAGTAGTGGAAACTAGACTGAGAGCAGAGGTCAGCATTTGTGAACAGCAGTATGGCTTCATGCCAAAGAAGAGTACTACAGATGCAGTATTTGCGTTGAGAATGCTAATAGAAAAGTACAGAGAAGGCCAGAGGGAGCTGGTTTGTGTTTTTGTAGACCTAGAAAAAGCATATGACAGAGTTCCAAGAGAGGAGCTCTGGTATTGTATGAGGAAGTCTGGAGTGGCAGAGAAGTATGTTAGACTGGTGCGGGACATGTATGCTAGCTGTGAGACACTGGTGCGGTGTGCTGTAGGGGTAACAGAGAAGTTCAAGGTTGGACTCCATCAGGGATCAGCTCTGAGCCCTTTCTTGTTCGCAATGGTGATGGACAGGCTGACAGATGAGGTTAGACAAGAATCCCCATGGACCATGATGTTTGCGGATGACATTGTGATCTGTAGTGAGAGCAGACAACAGGTAGAGGAAAATCTAGAGAGGTGGAGGTATGCTCTGCAAAGGAGAGGAATGAGAGTTAGTCCCACCAAGACAGAATCTATGTGTGTGAATGAGAGGAACTCAGGTGGAACGGTGAGGCTACAGGGAGTGGAGATCAAGAAGCTGGAGGATTTCAGGTCCTTAGGGTTGACAGTCCAGAGCAACAAACACTGTGGAAAAGAGGTGAAGAGACGGGTTCAAGCAGGTTGGAATGGGTGGAGAAAAGTGTCAGGGGTACCAAGAGATAGAAGACTTTCAGCCAGAATGAAAGGAAAGGTGTACAAGACAGTGGTGAGACCAGAGATGATGTTTGGACTAGAAACTGTTACAATGACCAAAAGACAGAAGGCAGAACTAGAGGTTGCAGAGATGAAGATGTTGAGGTTCTCTTTGGGAGTGACAAGGATGGATAGGATCAGGAATGAGTCTATCAGAGGAACAGCACATGTTAAATGTTTTGGAGAGAAGGTCAGAGAAGCCAGACTGAGATGGTTTGGTCATGTACAGAGAAGAGATAGTGAATATATTGGTAGACGGATGCTGGAATTGGAGCTGCCAGGCAATAGGTCTCGAGGAAGACCAAAGAGAAGATTTATGGACGTAGTGAGAGAGGATATGAAGGTAGCTGGTGTGAGAGAGGAAGATACAGAGAATAGGGTTAGATGGAGAAGGTTGACTCGCTGTGGCGACCCCTGACGGGAAAAGCCGAAAGAAGAAGAAGAAGAAGTCTGTGTAAATGCACACATATGCATCTAAATATATACATACCAGTGACGTGCAGTCAGTAGAGGCAGGTGAGGCCGGGTTTCACCTGGCATCATGGAAAGAAAAAAAAGTAAAGGGAAAAAACAATTTTAATGGTTCTATTTATTCAGTGATTTGTACCATAAAGTTATTTTCCACATAACTTCACCATTTCTTAGTCTTTTTTTTCCAAAATCACTGAAAAAAAAAAAAAAATCACATTTAGCGTTTAAATATGAAGAAGAGCCGTGCGGTGACGCGGCAGCCAGCCGAGCCCACTATGGATTGCGCAATAACTGTGCTGCCATGCTATGCAGCTGAGACCGTATTGCTGTCTCTGTGGATGTCACTATTAAAATTTAACGCCATATATATGAACTAAATTTCCATACAATAGCTGATGTGTATAATGGATTTTCTTCAGACCAAGAGACGGAAGACTCAATCTTTTCAAACGGAGTGGTGCACACAAAGAGGCTGGCTGTGTGGATGTCCAGTAAGTGAGCGCCTTTTCTGCTTTCTTTTCTCAACTTCTGACAATCAAACATGAGCTGTTAGCCACTTACATTCAAAGTCAAATCGCACTAAAAATATTGGGGTTGTCCAGGACAGAGTTGGCTTTGAATGAACAGCAAAGACTCAACATCAGCATCCACAATACTCAGCTAAAGGAAAACCGCTCAGCACCGCATGGACTTCATTTATAAGTAAAGGTGAGAGATAATAACATTTTTTTTTAATGTACTTTTTATATGCTACAGGTTGTATATGTAAGGAATGTTGATATGATATTTAAAAAAAAACACATTAACTGCTGTCAATAAAATGGTGAATAAGCTACTTCGTAGGGTTCATATCTTTGTAAATCTGACTGATGACATCAGTGCCTCACCAGCCATGAACCTCACCGTACGTCACTGATACATACCTATATATATATATATATATATATATATATATATATACTGCTCAAAAAAATAAAGGGAACATTTGAACAACACAATGTTACTCCAAGTCAATCACACTTCTGTGAAATCATAGCGTCCACACAGGAAGCAACACAGATTCATTTTGACTTGTTTTAAGGACATTACATCAACGTTGGATCAGCCTGGAGTTTGTTTATACACTTCAATTTTGAGTGTGATTCCTAATCAGACCTCCATGGGTTGATACAATTGATTTCCATTGATCATTTTTGTGTGATTTTGTTGTCAGCACATTCAACTGTGTAAAGACCAAAGTATTTCATAAGAATATTTCATTCATTTAGATCTAGTATGTGTTTTTTAAGTGTTACCTTTATTTTTTTGAGAAGTGTATATATATGTATATGTATATATACATATATATACATATACACACATGCTTATGTTACAGGTCTCAAGTGTGATGACCGTAGTAGCAAAAATGTTACCTGTGTTAAGCAGGTGGAAGAGCGGAAGTCAAGAAGCGTGTACTTGTTTCTCTCACATCGCATCTGAGGACACGGCAGAAGTGCCCACCTTTTATTGCTCCGGCGCAGCAAGAGAGGAGAAAGTTCCACCCCCCACTTTTACAAAGAACAAAATATTAGAACTGAAATAAATCACCCAATAAATGTGGTCATCCTATTTTAGGATGACCACATTTATACACACATAGATAACTAAATATATACATACATATTTGTATGGGTACTTAAATAACATCATACATACATACATGTATGAACACATACATACCTACATATAGAACATACATACATACACACATGTATACACATACATGAAAATATACATACATAAATGCATGTATGAGTGAATGTGTGTATGCATGTTTGCTTTTTTCAATGCATGAATGCATGTGCATGTGTTTATACATGGACATTCTTGTGCGCATGCACGCACCCACACATACACGCATGCATTTATGTGTGACACATGCACTGGACTGTGCATGCATACACGCATGCATGCAATTAAGCACTCACACTTGCATGCATAACCACATGCACACAGAAATTTATGCACTTTTGCACTTATGCATTGACGCATGCACACTTGCATACCAGCGTGAACACATTCATGCCTGCACACACACATGCATACCGGTATGCAGACACACAAGCACGCATGCATGCACACATGCATACATGCCCTCATGCACGTATGCATGTGTGCACACATGTATGCATTCAGCCAGGCAAGTATGCACTCATGTATGCAAGCATGTGTGTATAAAAGCACACTTACGCACATATATACCTACATACCTACATGTATACACACATACATACGTACATATATATATTTATAATTATATCTGCACACATACAAATATACATGCATACATACATGCATGCATGCATGCATTTGTGTGTGTGTACATGCATGCCTGCAGGCATGATCATACACATGCATACATACATGCATGCCTGCAGGCAGACATCCTTACATGCGTGTAGGCATGCATGCATGTGTGAATATGTGTATGCATGTTTGCTTGTTTCAATGCATGTGTGTATGTGTTTATACATGCTCTCTCTCTGCTCCACTTCCTTCCTTTCATAGCTTTTCTCCTGGTTTTGCCACTTCCAGACATACACTTTCAGATTAACTAATCACATTCCAGCCATAATCTGTTGTCAGGCAGGGTCAAAGTCAAAGAAATGTGCCTGTAGGGGGGGCGTGCACGATCAGTTCTGCAAGCACTTTACGCAAATAAGTGTTGATGACACTGTTGCTTCAACCAATCAGATTTTGAGTTGGCGACATCATAGCCAACTAGCAGGCTACAGCAACGTCACCATATCCACACCCTCTGATTGCATAGTCAGAGAATGGCCAATGTGTTAGCTAGGAGAAGCGTACTAGCCAGCTGCGAACAGAAATATAGTTGTGTTTGTTTAATATTCGTATTAAACCCACAATGGCTGCAGGAGAAGAAACGGATTCAGTTGCTAATATATTGTTAAAGCTGTTTTGTAGATGGAGTTTTGAAGAAAAGCTCACCACAGTAAAGAATGGTCGGGTAACTCTTATCGCCGGGTATATCACTCCAAATGAACCCACCATTTTGAATTATTTAATAAGTATTCAAGAGCATAATATAATTAACATTTGTGATTCAGATATTTTTTTTAGGCCAGCAGAGAAGGCCTTGCAGGCCCTGATGGCCCACCACTGACATATATACGTATTATTAATATATACATACATGTATGCACATGTATACAAACATACAAACATACACATATACACAAACATAAATACATACATACATGTTTTAACACATAAATACCTACATATATGCATACATACATACACAAACATTCATATATACATTCATACATACACACATGCATTTATGCACGTGAGTGTGTGTCTATGCCTGCATGCATGCACTAATACATGCATACATACAGGCATTATATACATACACACAGACACACATACTTGTCGAAATACAAACATAAATAAACATACATATATGCATATACACATACATATATACATACATACATACACACATACATACATACATACATGCCTGCATCCATATCTGTGTTTGTGCGTATGCCTGCATGTATACACAAATACATGCACACATACATGCATGCGTGCAGGCAGGGATCCACATATACGTATGTCCATGCACTTTTACACTCATGCATTGATGCATGCACACTTGCATACCAGCAAGCACATATACATGCATGCACAACCGCATACCTACCAGCAAGCATAAACTCACACAGGTAGATATGCAGGTACACACACATGCATACACGCCTACATGCACGTATGCATGCACGCACGTATGCATTAATGCACGCATCCATGTGCGTACATAACCCTAACCCTATACACATACATGTATACCCACATACATACCTACATATAGACATACCTACATACTCACACAAACATACATAGATGTTTGCACACATACATACCAGGGACGTGGAGTCAGTAAAAGCAGGGGATGCCGGGGCTCACCTGACATCACAGGGAGAAAAAAATGCAAAATGAAAAATAAATTAATTGGTTATATTTATTCAGTGTTTTGTACTATAAAGTTATTTTCCACGTAGCTTCACCATTTTTCGTTGCTTTTTTTTTTTTTTTCAAAATCGCTAAAAAAAAAATTCACATTTGCTCCGGCCGGTGGTCACCGTTCCAGGTACGACAGCGTCGGTGCAGCGCTCGTTCTCGGTATTGAAAAGACTCAAAACATACAGTGGGAACAGGACCGATCAAGGACGACTGTCTTCACTGGCCGTGATTTCCATTGAGACAGAGAGACTTTTAAAACAGAAGAAAGATAAGGAAGACTTCTACAAGCAAGTTATGGATGCTTCAGAAGGATCGGCACATGGACTTCATTTATAAGGTAAGAGATGAAAACGTTTTTTTACACATGCTTTTTTTCTATGCCACAGTTTGTTTTTATAAAGAATGCTGATATATTTTAAACAAAACACGTCAACTGCTGCCAATAAAATGGTGAATAAGCTACTATGTCGGGTTCATATGTTTGTAAATCTAACTGTGACCACGTCAGTGCCTCAGCAGCCATGAACCTCAGTATACGTCATTGATACATACCTACAAATATAAATACATATAAACACACACAAACATACATACATACATACCTACATAGAACATACATACTTCCGGCGCTGTTTTGGGCAGCTGCCTGCCAGAGTTTCTCCTCACCTTAGTGTCTCTTTCCTAAATTTTCATCTTTTTTTTCTATTTACTTCTTCTTGCTTTAGTAACAATTTAGTTAAGAATTTGCCAAAACAAGAGATGTTGCTCCATTTCACTATTTCTTGTTCTCGCGGTGCTTGGAGCACTTTTTTGAGCCGGATCCCGGTTCTGGCGGAGCAGCGCACCGGCTCCATTGTTTACACCTGGGATCAGCTGATGGAGCTGAGATGCAGCGGCGGGATGGGGGAGAGGCACGAAATCCCTAAGGAGCTACGGAAGAAATACCGGGGCTACAGAGCCGGGAGGAGACGGGAGCTGAGGAAGAGGAGATACAGACCGTATCTCCCCTCCATTGTGATGGGAAATGTGAGATCGCTGGGCAACAAGTTGGAGGAGCTAACAGCACTCACACGGAGCAACGGTGTGTTTCGTGAGGCCTCGGTGTTGTGCTTCACAGAGACTTGGCTAAACAGCAACATACCGGACTCTGTGGTGAGTTTTCCAGGCTTTCAGTTGGTCCGAGGGGACCGGAGTTGTGCCGGCAGCGGCAAGAGGAAAGGAGGAGGTGTTGCTGTGTTTGTAAACAACAAGTGGTGCAACCCCACACACATCACGGTGAAGGAGCGTGTGTGCAGCCCAGACATCAAATTGTTGGCTGTGAGCCTCCGGCCGTACTATCTGTCCAGAGTTTTCCAACGCCATCATCATAACGGTTTACATCCCACCGTCTGCCGTTGCACCGTGGGCTAATGATGTCATCAGCTCAACGGTCGCAAGACTCCAGACTCAGCACCCCAGTGCCTTCATAGCCATTTCTGGGGATTTCAACCACACCACACTGTCATCTTCTCTGCCCACTTTCAAACACTTTGTGGACTGCAGGACTAGGGACAATAAAACCCTGGACCTGCTGTATGCCAATGCCACAGACGCATACAGCTGCACAGCTTTCCCTGCTCTAGGCAGGGCAGACCACAACCTGGTCCATTTAAAGCCTTGCTATGTTCCTGAAGTCCAGCGGCAACCTGTGATCACCAGAACTGTCCGAAGGTGGTCACAGGAGGCAGAACTGACTCTTCATGGATGCTTTGAGACGCCTGACTGGGATGTGCTCTGCAAAGATCAGGGAGAGGACATTGAAAAACTCTCTGCCTGCATTACGGACTATGTGAACTTCTGCACTGACATCATCCCCACCAAGACGGTGCGTTGTTTCACAAATAACAAACCCTGGGTGACTAAGGACATTAAGGACATGCTGAACAGGAAGAAAGCGGCATTCAGGAGCAGAGAGAGAGAGGAGCTGAAGAGGGTGCAGACTGAGATGAGGGAGAAGATCACAGAGGGCAAGGACAGTTACAGGAGAAAGCTGAAGAGCAAACTCCAGAACAACATCAGGGAGGTGTGGAGAGGGTTGAAAACCATCACTGGCCATGGAAAACAGGCAAGGAGACCTGCACGAGGCCAACAAACTAAACCTGTTTTTCAACAGATTTGATGAAGGAGCCTCTGCCCACCCTCCCTCCAGCTCCGCTCAGGACTTTCCTTCCCCTGTGCCCTCACCCCTCACTTTAAGGAGCTTTCCCCCTCCCCCACACACCTCTTCTGATTCCCTGGACGATGTCTCGTTAACACCTCAGCCCTCCTGCCCCCCACTGGGACTCTCTCCACCCCCTCCTGTCACCTTCACCGCTGAGGAGGTAAGGAGAGAGTTCAGTCGCCTTCATCCTAGGAAAGTCGCTGGCCCTGACGGACTGAGCCCCAGAGTGCTGAAAGGATGTGCCTCTCGGCTGTGTGGGATCTTCACACATCTCTTCAACCTGAGCCTGAGCCAGATGGTTGTCCCTGACCGATGGAAAACCTCATGCCTGGTCCCAGTGCCCAAGAAGAAGAATCCCAGCACACACAGCGACTACATACCAGTGGCCCTGACATCACACGTCATGAGGTCGCTGGAGAGGCTCATCCTGAGGCAACTTCGTACTGTTGTCGGACCTTCGCTGGACCCCTTGCAGTTTGCATACCAACTCCTGTTTACACTCTACACCTCAGACTTCAGGTTCTCCTCGCAGTCCTGCCACCTGCAGAAATTCTCAGATGACACCGCCATCGTGGGCTGCATCAACAGAGGCCAGGAGGAGGAGTACAGGAGGGTGGTGGACAGGTTTGTGGAGTGGTGTGGACTGAACCACCTGCAGCTCAATGTGTCTAAGACAAAGGAGCTGATGGTGGATTTCAGGAAACAAAGGACCCACTAGAATCCGGTCACCATCATGGGTACAGAAGTGGACATTGTGGACACCTACAAATACCTGGGTGTCCACTTGGACAATAAACTGGACTAGACCTTGAGCACCGATGCCATCTTCAAGAAGGGTCAGATATGCCTGTTCTTCCTCAGGAGGCTCAGATCTTTCAACGTCTGCAGGACCATGCTGCAGATGTTTTACCACTCGGTGGTGTCCAGCGCCATCTTCTACGCTGTTGTGTGCTGGGGCAGCAGGCTTAAGACAGCTGACACCAACAGACTCAACAAGCTCATCAGGAGAGCTGGATCTGTCCTGGGAGTGGAGCTGGAGTCTGTTGTGCAGGTGTCAGAGAAGCTCCTCAGCATCATGGACAACGTCCATCAACCCCTGCATGCCACACTGACATCCTGTCAGAGCTCTTTCAGTCGTAGATTGATACCACCAAGGAGCTCCACTGAACACCACAGTAGGTCTTTCCTACCTGAGGCTATCAGACTTTTTAATTCCTCTTCCTTCAGCCGAAGGGAATCTTCAAATCTTTGTACTTTTTAAGACCTTCAAACACTTTATAGCCTTGACTTTGACACTTTATGGTTTTATTTGTATTTCTTATTCACCCTCCTTCCTACTATTATTTATTATTGTTATGTTTTTACTTGAAACTCTGGCACAACAATTTCCTTCAGGATAAATAAAGTTGTTTTTATCCTTATTCTTATACATAAACGTATACACACATACATACCTACATATATACAAACATTATATATATGTAGCGCTTCTCTAACCCTGTTATGAGGTCAGCGGCCTGGGTCGAGAATTATTCCCCTTTGTGTGGTAAAATGTATTCACCCCTTCAAAGATCGCTAAAAATACCACGTACAGAAACCAATCACCAAAGCACTTTACAAAAATAACTTGTAATTTATTAATGAGAAATGAGGATGCATCTGAGGAAAATAAAAATGAAACTATGAACCTTTGTATAACACTTTAAATTATGGGCCCAAACCTACACACCAGCTGGTGATCAGATAGAAAAATTAAAGCAAAATAAACCCCCAGTTGCAGGCCTGATAGACGCTGAAGAACGTGGGAGCCGAAAAACGTACAGGCCCGTTACTTTGGTTGGTAGGAGGAAAAATAAGAGGCGAATTCTCCCTCTTTGAGCAGAGTCCGTTAGTAAACTGAAGCGAAGTACTCACGCTTGGACGAGAATCAATGTCAGTGTTCTTTAGTCCAGCTCCTGACAGTATAAACTGGAGGGGTCGGCTGAGGCGGCGGGCGGGACGGGCTGGTCGCCGTTCCCCTCGTGGCCGGAGGAGCTACCGAGCTTTTCCTGGTCACCTGGAGCGCCATCGGGGCTGGCGTGAATTGTCGTCCGCGGGTAGAGAGCTAGTTAGCTTAGCTAGCTAACCAACACGACGGCCAAGTCTTCACAGTTCTTCTTTCCGTGTTGTACCGCAGTCCGGTCACTATAGCAGGTACACTGTTTGACCCTCGGCACTTTACATCAAGAAGAACCCGGACTTTTCCAATCCAGCAAGTCCTCCAGGTGCATCTGCCGCAGAGCCGCACCTGCAGCTCTCCTGCTGCTCCTCGTCTCTCCTCACACCCAAACCTGGTTGCACCTCACCCACCTTACTCCCGCCCCCCAGCCAACTGGAAACAGAAAAACTGACAAGACGATTCAACGCCCAATCAGAAGTAGTAAACGAAACACTAAATGTCCCAGCAGGTTACATATACATACACACACATATACATACATACATGCATAGATACATGCATGCGTGAAGGTAGGTATCCATACATGCGTGCAGGAATGCATGCAGGTGTGAATGTATGTATGTATGCATGTGTGTTTCAATGCTTGAATATGTGTGTGCATGCGTGCAGGAATGCATGCAGGTGTGAATGTATGTATGTATGCATGTGTGTTTCAATGCTTGAATATGTGTGTGCATGTGTGTATACATGCACATGATTGCGTGCATTCATGCACACAGGCACACACACACATGCGCATGCATGTATGCACACATGCAGCATGCATGCACGCACCCATTCACACAAACACATGCAAACGCATGTGCATGCACACAAGCATGCACACTTGCATGCACATGCATGTGCAGCTATGCACTTAAACTTGCATGCATAAGTGCATGCACTTTCGCACTCATGCATTGACGTATGCACACTTGGATCCAGGCATGCACACATTCATTCTGTATGTGTGTGCTTGTGTTTATACAGGCACATGCTTGTATGCGTGCGTGCATGCACGCAATCACGCATACACACATGCAATCACGCATACACACATGAACGCACACATGCATGCACACATGCGTGGACACAAATGTGCATGCATACACGCATGGATTTACCACTGCACTCACACTTGCTACATACACACATGCACACACATATGCATGCACTTTTGCACTCATGCATTGACACTTGCAAACTTTCATATAAGCATGCATTTAATCATGCATGCACACACGCACAAACCTATGCACATGCATGTGCATGCATACACGCATGAACACACAACCGCATGCACTTTGGCACCCATGCATTGTTGTATGCACACTTACATACAAGCATGGACACATTCATACATGGACACAGCACGCATAACCGCATGCATACACTTACACATTCAGAGACGCAGGCATGCATGCATGCATGCACACATGCATACACCCCTGAATGCACGTATGCATGCACGCACTCATTTATACATGCATGCATTCATGTATGCATGCATGTCTCTAAAAATTCCACATGTACAAACTGACATATATATATACACACAGACACACACATATATATACATATATACATATAAACATGTATGCACACATACCTACCTACAAATATACATAAATATATAGACACAAATACATATATACAGTCTTCACTTTGTCAACAATTTTCGCCATACTTTAATTATACTTTATCATACTTTAACTATAATTTTTACTTTTTTTCCAATTTGGTGACTTGATATTTTTTGTCAAAACTTTCATGAATATCTACATTGTCTATATTTTTCAATACTTTATGGTTTTAACTTTTTTTTTTCCAAATTGCTGACCTTTGACAATTTTGTCAAAATTTTTATGAATATATGTATATATATGGTGACATTTTGCCAATTTTCCCTTTCCTAATATTTTTCACTTTGTCAACAATTTTTTCAATACTTTATGATTTTCACATTTTTTCCAATGTTAGTGACCTGTCCCGGGTCACGGGTCGCGGACTTGGGCAGGGAACCACACCTTCGGGTCAGGAATCAGGGTTGAAGCGCTTTATTTGGATAGACAGGCAGGTAGTGTGTCGCTGGCAAGTCCCTGGCCCCGAGACAGAGTCGCACAGGGCTGGGTCTCACCAGGACGGCCCCCAGGCAGGGTGAAGGCAGGACGGGCCCAAGGCAGGGTCAAGGCGGGATCTCAGACAGGGTCAAGGCAGGGTAGGGGTCAAGGCAGGGTAGGGGTCCGGTCATGGCAGGGGTCCGGTTGTGACAGCGATCCGCAGTGGTCAGGGTCAATCCCCCGGCGCCAGGCAGAGCGTGCCACTGCCCTTTATAGGGCTCTTGATTAGCGGCCGCTGCTGCAGCTGGAGCCAATTACGAATTGAGCCCAGCCGTGTCTCCTAACGGCTGCCGAGAGGAGATCATGACAGTGCCCCACCCCTCAATGGGCGCCTCCTGGCGCCCCACGGAGCCGGCCTGGGTGGGTGTGGTACCCCGAGTCCATTGGGGCCAGGGGATTCTGTCATGGGTCGCAGGGGGCGGACTTGGGCAGGGAACCACACCTTCGGGTCAGGAATCAGGGTTGAAGCGCTTTATTTGGATAGACAGGCAGGTAGGGTGTCGCTGGCAAGTCCCTGGCCCCGAGACAGAGTCACAAAGGGCTGGGTCTCACCAGGATGGGCCCCAGGCAGGGTGAAAGCAGGACGGGCCCCAGGCAGGGTGAAGTTGATAGTAAAGTCAGGACCAAGCCTTTGTGCTTGCAGGGCTTTCTAGGGCCCATCTTAACATCTTCAGTGTTATGCTTTAGTTAAGCTACGCAGGATCTCGGACAGGGTGAAGGCAGGGTCTCAGACAGGGTGAAGGCAGGGTGAAGGCAGGGTCTCGGGCAGGGTCAAGGCAGGGTCTCGGGCAGGGTCAAGGCAGGGTCTCGGGCAGGGCAGGGCAGGGCAGGGCAGGGCAGGGCAGGGCTCCGGTCGTGACAGCGATCTGCAGTGGTCAGGGACAATCCCCTGGCCCCAGACAGAGCGTGCCGCTGCCCTTTATAGGGCTCTTGATTAGCAGCTGCTGCTGCAGCTGGCGCCGATTACGAATTGAGCCCAGCCGTGTCTCCTCTCGGCTGCCGAGAGGAGATCCTGACAGTGACCTTTGACATTTTTGGTCAAAATTATCATGATTACATATACTTTTCACATTCTGCCAATTTTTAAACTTTTCCCAATATTTTTCACTTTGTCTTCAATTTTCATCATACTTTAAAATGTTCACTTTTTTTCCAATTGGTTGACTTGACATTTTTCATCAAATTTTTCATGAATATATGTACTGTGACATTTTGGTAACTTTTCACTTTCCCAATATTTTTCACTTTGCCAACAATTTTTTCAATACTTTATGATTTTCACATTTTTTCCAACGTTAGTGACCTTTGACATTTTTGGTCAAAATTTTCATGAATACATATATCCCCAACCCATATATCTGCCAATTTTTAAACTTTTCCCCATATTTTTCACTTTGTCTTCAATTTTTGTCATACTTTAAAATTTTCATTTTTTTTTTCCAATTTGCTGACCTTTGACATTTTTTGACAAAATTTTCATGAATATATATTTTTCCCAATTTTTCGTTTTTCCCAATACTTTTCACTTTGTCAACAATTTTTTCAATACTTTATTGTTTTCACATTTTTCACATTTCACTGACCTTTGATATTTTTTGTCAAAATGTTGATGAATATATTTCTCACATTTTTGCAACTTTTCATTTTTCCCAATATTCATGAGAGAGGATATGAAGGTAGTTGGTGTGAGAGAGGAAGATACAGAGAATAGGGTTAGATGGAGAAAGTTCATTTGCTGTGGCGACACCTGAAGGGGAAAGCCAAAAGAAGAAAAAGACGGTAGGAGAAAAATAAGAGGCGAATTCTCCCTCTTTGAGCAGAGTCAGTAAACACAATGAAGCGGAGTACTCACTCTTTGAGGAGAATCAATGTCAGCGTTCTTTATTCCACCTCCTGACAGTGCAGACTGGAGGAGTCGGCTGAGGTGGCAGGCGGGAAGGGATGGTCGCCGTTTCCCTCGTCGCCAGAGGAGTTACCAGGCTTTTCCTGGTTGCCTGAAGCGCTATCTGGGCTGCCGTGGATTGTCGTCCGCTGTTAGCGATCCAGTTACCTTAGCTAGCTGATTAACACGACGGCAAATTCCTTCTTTGGTGTCGTCACAGTTCTTTTTTTCTTGTCTTATTTTTCGCGCCGCAGTCCAGTCACTGTAGCAGGTACAGTGTTTGACCGCTCTGCACTTTACATGAAGCAGAACCTGAACTTTTTCAGACCAGAAAGTCCAGCAGGTGCAGCTCTCCTGCCCCTTCTCGCCTCTCCCTCACACCTAAACCTGGATGCACCTGAACCTGGTTGCACCTCACCCTGCCTTACTCCCGCCCCCCAGCCAACTGGAAACAGAAAAACTGACGAGACGATTCAATGCCCAATCACAGGTTGCAAAAGAAACACCGCTAGTTGCATACTCCACCACAAGATGCTTTGATTGGTACAAAACAACAACAAAAAAATGTAATACAAATCTCTACAGCAAAATTGCTTTTAACATGAACAAAACAGTAGAGTCTAAAAATACTGAAATTCCTTGAAACCAAAGAGTGCGGTTCAGACCTGCTCTACATGGAAAGTATTACGAGACACTTTGACGCTTTCTAAATAAAATCTGACCTGACATGACAAAAAACTCTTTCTATTTATGTAGACAGCAAGTCAAACAAGGACCAGGAGTGTGGTCGTCCCACTGATTTGAATCTGTTTCTGTACATGAACATTTTAGTGTGATAGAATGTAAATCATCCCTCCAGCCTGATATCTTGTTAACATCGCCAAAAAGGAGCATTTGCGACAGGCTGGCTGAGCACCTGAATTTGATTCTTTTGAGATGAGATGAGAGATGAGAACAACTTTTTTTATCCCGAAGGAAATTGTTTTGTATGCATTATGGCTGAGAGAGGTGAACAAGATCAATGCCGTCACATAAAAAGATATGAAAGTGGTTTTATTTTGTTTTCAAAATGTTGATGTGGCTCGGTGTGTTATTACAGAGCCAAAGATTTCACAAAATAAAAAAGAAAGACTTGAACAGGGTTAAAGACAAGTTCATTTGTGTTTTTCTTAATATTTTAAACTTTTGAGAGCGTAAACCCTGTATGTCTCATCACAGAATGCACACAAGCTAATGAATGTTAAAGATGAAATTCAAAAAGAATGCTGCTTGTGACTTTCAGGGCTCGTTTACATAATTTAAAGGTGATCACGAGACACATTGCATGTTCTTCCCACCACCTTTAAAGTGTCCTTCTCTGTTTGAGTGACTGCACAAGATAAGTCAAGTGCACATTGTCAAAAGCCCAAGACAAAAAGTTTTATAGAAACCATTTAGATCCAAAATAACTAAGACCAGCCCCCAACTCCAGTGGTTCTATACAGAAAAGTCCCCAAGTTCCACCCAAACTGAACAAGCTTCCAAGGAGGTGAAATCTCTTCAAGGGAAGAAAATATGACCTGGATGACTGAGAATCACCATGGAAAAGAAAGAGTAGTGCCTTCACTCAAAAGCTATGAGTGTTCTCTTTCCCAGAACTACTCTTTTAAAAGATGTTTCAAGAAGAAGAAGAATGGTTTGCTGGGTGTTTAATTGTTCTATGCTCTAAGAGCAAAGGCGAAATCCGCAAACAGACGACTTAGAGATGGAAAACCCTGAGCGAACCCAGGATGGAGAACATCGGCACAGAGCACCTAGACAGGAGAACTTGGAGAGAACACTTGAACAGAAAACCGATTCCAGTTGTTACAAGAAGATTTTGACAAAAATTTCTAATTGACATATAGTCATCTACTTGATGGGGTATGTTTTGAATATTAAATGTATTTTGCTTTTTAATTTGGATTATTGCACCGGATGAACAGTCTTGAAAATGAAAGTGAAAATGCAGTTTGGATGACTTATTATTCGTTTTAGTTATGATCACATTGTGAAATGTGTTCATTGGACAGCTCGGACGCTAATATGGTTGTTGAATAGAATAATGTTGTCTTCCATTTAAATCAATGATCACACGTTATGTTCACCTTTACCTTGATACCCTGGATACTCTGGATACCCTGGATACTCTTTGCCATTCAGGAAACTTCTGCAATGTCCTCTGACGGCCAGCGGGGGGTGCAGGGGGCTGCTGCCATGTGGCAGCACCTCACTGCATTCCTTTGGTTGTGGATGGAAGATAACATCGCGCTACGTCTCCTTTTCCCGCAAGGAAGCCTCGTGCCCCCACCCCACCCCACCCCCACCCACATGCAATGATACTTATTTTGAAGGGTTAGTGTTAAGGTTAGTGATATTTCTCAAAACCCAATTCATAATTTAACAATAATAACAATAATTTATCCTTTATTAATGCCTCTTGGGGAAATTAGTTCTCTGCAATTAACCCATCATGGATGACACATGAACAGTAGGCTGCCGTCCAGCGGTAGTGGTCTTGCTCAACAACACTTGGACACACTAGGAGGAGCCAGGAATCAAACCAGGAATGTTCGGTTCCAAAGACAATTGCTCTACCTCCCGCACCACGCCGCCCCGAGATTGTGTGCGGTGAGTGACTCATGCACACGCCAGCCATTCAAAAGAATTGAGGTTCTCCTCGGGTGTGAGGATCGACAAGTGGCAGTGACAGCGCAACAATGCTATGGTCCTATGTAAGCTTAAACACCTTCTCCAAATGTCTGTGGAGGTTCTCAGTCCTCCAGGTCATGGTCAGTTCTTGTCCAAAATTATCTTGTTGTGGCAACTGGACTTGAGTTTCTTCACATGAAGACAAGCTCCTCAGTCTGCACGGATCCTTCCTATAACGAGAGTGGGTATGTGAATGACAGTTAATGGGGGGGAAGTCTGGTCTCGGTGGCATTGCATTTCAAAAGATAATTGCAGTCGGAAAACCAGAATAAAGCATCCATGGTGCAAAGTGGCTTTAACTGTGACTTTCCGTGGAGAGATGGGGCTCAGGAGGTTTGGCAGGAGCAGTTGACTCCATCCTATTGTTGACCCTGAGGTTTTTACGGGCTGCGTTCAAAAGTTCATCGCTTGTATTTTGACCCTCATTCCTCATTCTCTCTGTTCCTATAATGACCATTGAACAAGTTTGAGCTTGAGATCTGTGTGACATTAGAGGCCAACCAGGAACCTGCCTCTCCTCACACGAGTGAATCAGGAAAAGTTGTAATAAGCGGATCCTTGACCCCCACGCACCACTCTGGAATGAGATGTGTAAACACACCTGTTATAAAGGCTCTCACAGCTGAAGCTTGAGGGTTCACTAAGCAAAGCACGACGGTGTGACTTCACAAGCTTCAGGTTCAAAGAACCCAAACCTCGCCTCACAGACGAGAAGAGCCTTTAAAGATATACAATCATTAAGATCCATTCAACAATGGCCGATTCATTCATGCATTCGATTTGGCCTGTGCAGAGGGTCTGCAGGGAGGGGAAGAACCACAAATATTATAAAAGCCGACAAAGGACGGAGGAGCAAAACAAAATAAAAATGAAAAGTATGAAACAGGAGCACCAAGGGAACCAACGCATCGGCGTGCCTGGCAAATCATGCAGGATTACGGAGAACAGCACCAGTGGGGAGGCGGTCAAAAGACCGTCGATGGTCCAAAGGAGTCAAGGGTTGATGTCTTTATGTGGCCCTGCCAATGTCACCCAGCTTCCCAGACTGCTGAGTGGCTACCAATATCTGGATCAACCGTAATCCCTGGAGTCTTTTTTGTTATACAAGTGAGTCAAACCACAGGATGCTGCAACCTATACTGCTGGGCTGTTGGCCTTCACTTCATGTGTCCTCATTGCACTGAACACATGGGGGTTAGTAATCAGAGGATCCCATTTAGTTAAGTCACATATTTTTCTTCAGTAGAACAACTTGTTCTTTTTACCAAAAGGACAGAGCAGGGCTAAAATTCAAAGGAACTGTTTCCTGAGCATACGAGGCATACTCTCATGTAGTGAAATGTCTTGCACTTACAGGAATTCTTCACTTCTTTGTCGATCTTAAATTGGATCTGAAAAGAGAAACACACATAGATAAGGGACATGCAAGCAATGGAGCTGTGAAGCTAGAATCTCACATTACCTTCAAGTATCTTCTGCCTTTTGTTGCAGTAGCAGTAACAACAGACACCAAGAGCAACAATGAAAAGAACAGCTACTATTAGTAAAACCCATTTTGAGCAGGGAGTCCCTAAAACAATGGACAAGAAACAGAGTGGTCAGATGAACGAATACATCACCCATGGAGTAATTGTGACTGAGCTCAAACTCCATAGTTGTGTCCCCTATGACATCTTTAAATCTACCCAAACCCCTGCTCAAGATATTGACTCTTCGCAAAAGTGAGCAATTTTTGCCATTTATGACCTGCATCCACTCTTGTTTCTGAAGTGATGTTGATCACTACTCTTTTTCACCTTTTCTTTGGGTGAGTTCTTTGGGGTGGAAGAAAAAAATGAGCGAGAACAAGTAAGTTGGAAACTGTTCCTTTGTCAGGTTCTCTATGAATCTGTATTTGATAATGTGCTAAATACATCACATATCTTTTTCTCCTTTGGGCTTTTCCCTTCAGGAGTCGCCTAAGGGAATCAACCTTCTCCATCTATCCCTATTCTCTGTATCCTCCTCTCTCACACCAACTACCCTTATATCCTCTCTCACTACGTCCATCAATCTTCTCTTTGCTCTTCCTCCAGACCTCTTGCCTGGCAGCTCCAACTCCAGCATCCGTCTACCAATATATTCTCTCTCCCTCCTCTATACATGACCCAACCATCTCAGTCTTGCTTCTCTGACCTTCTCTCTAAAACATCTAACATGTGTTGTTCCCCTGATAGACTCGTTTGTGATCCTATCCATCCTGGTCACTTCCAAAGAGAACTTAAGCATCTTCATCTCTACGACCTCAAGCTCTGCCTCCTGTCTTTTGGTCATTGTAACAGTTTCTAGTCCATACATCATCGCTGGTCTCACCACTGTGTTGTACACCTTTGCTTTCAATCTGGCTGATAGTCTTCAATCGCATAGTAATCCTGACACTTTTCTCCACTCATTCCAACCTACTTGGGCCCGTCTCTTCACCTCTTTTCCATGCTCTCCGTTGCTCTGGATTGTTGACCCCAAATACCTGAAATCCTCCAACTTCTTGATCTCCACTCCCCTGTGGCCTCATCGTTCCACCCGGGTTCACACACATATACTCTGTCTTGCTGTGACTAACCTTCATTAACTACATCACAGATAAACATTTGAATATATCATGTTTGGAGAACATCTGGCCGGGGCTTTAAGAGGAGTTCTCCCTTACCCATCAGTGACTTGTCATGATCTACTGTCACAGAGAAGGCGGTTATGTACGTCTGCTCAGAGTTGTGTTGTTGACAGGTGTAAATGCCGCTCTGCTGCGGATGCAGGCCCTTCAGTGCCAGAGTCTCCGGCTTGGACACATCCCTCACCAGCGGCTTCCACCTCTCTGTAATGTTGAGCTGGGCCGAGTCCATAGAGACCTGGCTCAGGATGACCTCAGAGTGGTTGAATGTCCAAGTGTAGACTGTAGGAGGAGGGCTTCTGGACGGACACTGCATTTCAATTTCTCCACGCGAAACTGTCATTTTGTCTAAAAAGGTGAGAAACAAAAACAAATTTCCAGTTTCGTACGGGGTGTTGATCGGAGATTGTTCTTATCTGACAATAGTTTGGTTGGACCACAATGGATCAGAATGACCTCCTTTACGCACTGTAAGTATCACAGTCAACCGGTGAAAACACTGATCAGTGGACAACGGTTGTGACTGAGGGTCCTCCTGGTTCCATCAGCCACAGGAGGATCAAACACCTCTTACTGGTCAAAATCTTCCTGTCATGGTAACTGGACTTGAGTTTCTTCACTTTCACTTTCACAAGACGTTTCAGGCCTCATGCCAGAGGCTTTTTCAGGTCTAATGACGTGTGCGGAGTCTCCGAATATACCTGCCAGGGTTGTGGGGGGGTTTGTGGCAGATAGTTATGCTAATGGTGTTGATATGCTAATGGAGGTTGCTAGGCTAAAGGAGTTTATGTGCTAAGGGTATGGTTACGATAAGAGAGTTGTTCTGCAAAAAGGGTTGTCATGCTGAGGCAGTTGTTATGCTAAGGGGGTTGTACTGCTAAAAAGGTTGTTATGCTAATGGAGCTGTCGTTCGCTGGGACACAAGAGCAATTTTTGTGTGATTACCTGGGCTGGAATATGAAAAGGTGAAGCTGAACAAAGGAGTGAAACCTGTTGAATCCCATGGACTGAGGCTCAGTTGGAAGTTGCCAGGGGCCGGTTCTGGTGGTGGGTCTTTCCTGGTTGTTTGGAGGGTTGCTGAAGGCCCTGATCTGTCTTGGTATTGATCCCAGTATGGCCTTATTGCTCTGTGAAAGGTCGCGTCTCAGGCCTCCTCCTCTGTTCAGATATGGTTTTTCTGTTTTGACTCAGACGGCTTCTTTGACTCCTCTCTCCAACCATCTGTCTTCTCCAGCCAGAATACGGACATTGCTGTCTTCAGAGGAGTTGCCCTTGTCCTTCATGCGTAGGTGGACCATGGAGTCATGTCACGAAGCGGTGGCCCTCTTGTGTCACGCCATCTGTTTTTGTGGAGGTTGTTTGGTCTCTCCAATGTAGATGTCATCACACTCCTCAGTGCAGGTGACAGCAGACACCACGTTCTCCATTTTCTTCTTGAGTGCTTAGTCCTCGGGGTGCACCGGTCTTTGCCTCAAGGTGTTTGAAATGTACCGGTATCCGGTGTTTGTTGAACACTCTTCAGAGTTTCTCCAAAACACCAGCAACATGGGTATGAAAATTGATCTTCTGTTTGTTGTTAGAAGTGAAGAAGCCTCTCGGATGAGGGATGAAATATATTCAAGCGAAGAAATCCAAGTCCCGTTGCCACGACAAGAAGATTTGGACAAGAATTCATCTTAACCTGGAGGACTGAGGACCTCAACAGACAATTCTTACTGGCATTGCTCAGTGTGGCTTTCCAGCTGCTGTTCCCAGCTATGACGCTGCAGGAGAAGACCAGATGGCTTGCGTTGTCTGGAAGCTTCAGAGAGCTGATGATGTTGTAAAGGTGCTGCTTGGTGGGCTGGACGCTGGTGTTGCCCTGCAGGAGCTGAGCGGAGTGAGGGCTGGAGGACCAGGTGAGCACAGGTTTAGGGAAGATGCCCTTGGAGCTGCAGGTGATGTAGCTTTCTCGCTGCTGGATGTAGACTCTGTGGACTGATGCTGCATGCATAGTGAAAACATCCATTTCAAGTGGGGGAGACATTGCATGGACAATGCTGCCGACATGCTTTTCAGATTGACACATTTCCTGAAACCGCTCTGACAATACGTGTCAGCAGCACAAGCACTGTAAAATTCCTCATTGGAATAAAACATACTACCCTGGAAAAACGAAAATGTCAAACAGCGTCAAAAAGCGTTTTGTGTAAAGATATTACACGGTATTACACATATAAGGTCAGTGAAATTGCCGAAAATTAGTCATTAGAAACATATGGGAAAAAACACAGATGTAGAATTGAACATGAAGTAATTAAGAGGATTTGAATTAGAAATAAGAAGTAAAAAGACTTCTGTAATCACACAAGAAATTATTCCACAGTACCTAAAACCAGTTGATACACATTTATTCTCAGCGATTTTAAACACACCCTTACTCCTGTTTGACCACATACCTGCGCAGGAATGCTGGTGAACCAGATTCAGCTGAGCATACAATCTCTGCACATTCATCTCAAAGTGAAAGTGAGTCCAAAGGTCTTAATCCGACTACTAAGTGTTCTGCTTGAAGTAGATTATATATTAACAAAGTGCTTTTCATCAAAGTTCCAGAAATAAGTATGAGCAGGAACAGGGAAATACAAAATAATTCATTTATCTCGTCTTTTTTTCCTTCGGTCCGCTCCCCTCAGGAGTCACCATGACCAATCACCTGCTGCCATCTAACCCGACTGACCCTCTCCTCTGACACCAACTACCTTCCTGTCCCCTTGCCCTCCATCCATAAACCTCCATTCCGGTCTCCTTCCTACCTGGCAACTCCACCCTCAGCATCCTTCTACCCAGATCTTCACCGCCCCTCCCTTGGCCAAGCGATCTCAGTCTGTCTTTATCTCAAGAACATCTAACACATGCTGTCACTCTAATGGACTCCCTCCCAACCCTCTTCATCCTCCTCACTCCCACAGAGAGCCTCCACATCTTCATCTGTGCTGCCTCCTGTCTTCTAAGTGTCTCCATACCAGATGCTATGGATGCTGCCACCTTGGTCTCCTCCACTTTGCCCCCTTTCCCGGTGGCTGATGCTCATTCACCAGCCCTGACACTTTTCTCCACACATTCTGACCACTCATTCATTCATTTATGGTCTGTGAACCCGGAGGGACCCCACGCAGACACCGGGAGAACACGCAGACCCAGACTATGTAAATTGCTCATTTAATATGACTGCCACAGGGCGGCAGAAATAGCTGGCGTTATTTGCTTGAAGGATTTCTGCCAACCGTCATCGGTTTGATCAAACACATTGAAAGCTGTGTTTCCAGTGGACGACGGAATGCAGAGTAAGTGTCCTTACCTTCCACATTTAGGAAGATGAAGTTTTCCTCATGGGTCAGGTCGTTGCTATAATAGCACTGATAGCGACCCTGGTCGGATGGAGCCACCTTTTCCAGGAGGAGTGATGCATTTCCTTTGGAGATTTGGTCCTTGAACAGCGATGTCCGGCCCTTAAACTGTCCATCCTGATTTTTCAACTGGTCCTGTCTACGGTAGTAGGAATGGACATTAATATTGCCCTGTTCAGCCTTCTTGAGCCAGTGTATGACCACTTCATCTCCACCAGGAAACCTGGCTGGCACGATGCAGCTGCTCATGTAAGCACAGGTCACTGTGGCAACTGCAACACATGGGACAGAGCAGACTGAGGACATGTCCAAGTCACAGGGTCATAACAACAGCTATCCCTGAGGATCTGTCCATAAACACAAAAGCTAACCCCAGCATCGGCTCGGTGAAGCAGGTGCATGTGTCATGTGGCTAATGAATGGAGTTTAAATGTGTTTTTTGCGGCCTGCCCTCTGAAGTCGTCTGTGTCTGGACCTGTTTCTATGTTCATCCAAGGTGGTTGAGCACTGAGCTCAGCACTCACCAAAGGAACTCTGGACTCACAATCTCGGGGGCTCGAATCTGGAATCGAAAGGGAGTCGGTTGTGGACACACCCTGACAGCGTGAGCAGTGACAGCTCCGGTACGCTCCCATAAACCTCTGGTGTCAAAAACCGACAGAACATTCACGTCTGAGTCTCATGTGATCGCCATGCTCCTGCAGACTGGCTGATGGCTGTTCAGACCCGGAACTACCGGTTTCAGCTGCGTCACAAGAATTCCACCCGGCAAGATATCACAGGAGTTTCGTTCTGCCGGGAACAGACTTTGGCACGTGAACTCGCGTCCAGATCTCAAAGGTCCTCATAGAGTCCTCTTCTCTGTCTGCAACAGTTTTATTCCAGGGTTGTTTCTGGAGGGTTAATGTTGCCGTGCTCATGAGCGTACAATGAAAATCAGCCCCGGCCTTGCCCCTCAGTGTTGTGCCGCCTTATCGGCCAAAGTTCTCATATTCTGTTTCACTGTTGTTTTTTGCTGCAAGGATATATTTTCATTTGGCACCTCGGAAAACATCAATTACAAAAATGCGGGGTCAGAAAGGTGATTCGTGTCGGAGGAGAGCAAGTTTTAAAAATCATTTTCAGGCAAAAATTCATTTCCTTGTTTCTTCCAGCAGCAACAGAGTGGATTCAGTTTAAGGAAAATTGTGATGTCAGTGTTATTAGAAGAAAGTCTTAAAGGCCTCACCTCCACCACCTTGGGTCCACAGAAGGGCCTGGACCGTGAAGGCAAAGAGCTGATCCATGCCGCTGTTCTCCTGCCCTGCCCTATCCTAAGAAATAAAAGCAAAGTGCAGCATGGAGGTGTGTCGGTACTTTACTCCACCTCTCCACCTGCCCAAGGTCTGTGGGCGGATGAACTCACAAACTAACAACACTAACAATGGATAATCCAAATCTGCTACACCTGCTCCTGCCTCGTGCTTTCCAAATCACCTCTGGTCTCGGGCCTTGGTCCCGTCTGAGATGGGGATTGAGATGAGTTGGCCCTCAGAGGTGGACTGAGACCAGCGGCTTTCGGGTTGGGCCCCCTTAACCCGGGACGAGGGTTTCCACGGCGACGGTGGGGAAATGTGTCTCTGGTGTGATCAGATGTGAGTGAAAAGCTGATCTTGGCGGTGAGACAGTAGACGGGACACTGACATGTCAGCCTTTAGTCATTTTAATAACATTACATCTTGTTATGACACGTGAGTGAAGAAGTCAAGTGCAGCTGATGAGTAGAAGGTTCCTCGTCTCCTCGGCAGCAGGTGGAGCAGCTTCCTCTGTCCCCTTTGCTCGGCCTCTTCAAAGGTTCACATACATCGTAGAATTCATGGACGTTCACGTGCGGCAGGACGCGGAAGGTCGATCCTCGCCGTTTCCAGGAAGACAGATTAGTGAAAGGCCTTTGAGACGGAAGGTGGTCCCGCATGCTGTGCCCTGATCGTCGAGTCCTCGGGTCCGGCGGAGCAGCTGTTTGGGCGGCAGACGCTCGACAGGCGAAGGGTTACATTCAATTAGGAAGAGCTTCCATCTACTGAGTGTGGTGGTGGAATGTGACCCAAATACAGACAGCTTTCTATTGCATATGCAGAGGAACCTATTCTTTCATATTTGATTGGTGAAATGTTTGTTCGACAGCCTTACTTGGGTTTTCGAAAAAAAAAGAAAAAAAAGATTTTGTCGAGAAAAGTCTTGCGTGACCCCATAAATATAGTCTGTATTTCAGAAAGTGAGGTGTGCTCTGCGGGGAAGTGGACCTCTTGCTTGGAAGCCCGGGGGCTCCTTCGGTGTCTGAGACACATCCAGTTAATTTGACCGCAGAAACGAGGAAGCCCGTCTCTCAACGCTGGACTGCAGAATCCCGGGACTTCTCTGGGATCCTCAAAGAATCCGAGAAAAGTGTCGGGGTCGACCCGATGGTGACCGAAGCTCTCCCTGGAAAGGATGTATTGTTCGTAGCTGCACCCTCAGGGTCCTCAAACCCTTCATGAAGATGTTGAAAGCGCATATTCTAAATGTTAAAAGCTTGTTTGAAAGGCTCCTTAGTGCGTATCGCTGTGCGTGTTTCTCGTGTTAGTTCGTTGTTAGTCAGGGGGTTTCCCGCGCCGCCGCCCATCAGGTTCACGTGGAACCAGCCTGGGGGCCGGACTGTCCGTCGGTGCCACCGACGGTCAGAGGGCTTTCTTCGCTCAGCTGACTCCCTCGGACATCTGCAGGGGAGGACAGATGAGGCTTTTGCTTTCAAAATAGGAATCAGTCGAATCACTGTTAATCAGCTGATAAATGAATGAGCGAATGACTGGACGTGTTTGGCTGTTTAAGGAGGAAGCTGCCAAGTTGTGTGGAGCTGTTTGCCTCTCAGAGGAGGGTGGACGCGGCACTCTAGCTCCACCTACTGTCCTCTCTGAGTACTGCGCAAGAGGCCCTTCTTGATGACCCACCTCTGACAGGATGCAGCTCAGTCACGTCCTCGGGGTCGCTCCTAGGCTTCAAGGTGCTCCCTGTGGACAGAGATGCAATGTGCTGTAGATTTCTACTCCAGCAAAAGCTTCTGAGATTCAGAGGGTCCCAATCCCAAGTTCCAGTTCCATCGACCTGCCTCGGTCATTTTGCCCGGCGACGCTAACAAATTTACCTCTCATCTTCAGGCAACCCAGCATCCCCGCCAGGGCGACGACCAGCAGGGCAACCACAAGAGCCACGATCCACCAGTGCGACGCCCCCTCCGATGTTCTGCCTTCTCCTTCGAGCACAAACACACACGAACATTTGAACCTCCTCGGTTCAGGGCCGACTTGTTCTCAGCATCCCCGAGCTGACCCTGCTCTCCAGATGCAGTCTGGAGTTCATGTGCCCAGAAACAATCCCTACACCTCCGCCTCATCCCTCCTTCTCCCTCACATCTCTACGACCCCCTTCCCTCCTTTCGTGCCTAAACTAACAACTAACATCCATTTCCCTCTTCCCTCTCTTCCTCCGTCCGCAAGGGCTTGACCCAGACATTGTTGTTCACCCTCTGGTTTCTGGCTGTGTCCTCTGAGCCGAGGGACGTAGACAAAGCGAGGAAGTCTGCGGCAGCAGCGAAAAACCGACCCGACCATTGTTGGTTTTTGTGTTTTCTGGATATCTGTTGTAAACAAGAAAAGCACAGAGGCCCGTCAACTGGTGTCAACTTTGCCCTTTTCTCCGTAACCTCACCGATAGGGGTGTCGATGGAGACCTCGGTCCGCTCGGTGTGCGTGTTGTAGGGGACGGAGAACACGCAGGAGTAGCTGCCCGTGTGTTCCCGGTGTCCAGGATCCATTAGCCGCAGAGAGCCGTCGCCAAACGGGACCCTGAAGCCGTCCAGCTCCACGCGGTTGTCCCATGGTGGGCGGCAGACGCTGTGCCCCGACCGACTGTCGAAGGTGAGGATGTGCTCCGGGTCGTCCTCGCCATTGGAGAAACTCCAGTTGAGGGAGGGGCTGTTCAGGTAGGGTGGGGCGAAGCAAGGGATGGTCAGGTCTCGCCCCTCCCGGCCTCTTATTTCTAGCAGACAAGGTGGAGGCAGGTTTATTTTCCAAGCCATTGGTAACAATCCCCACAAATCTGATGTATTCAAAATGAAATCTGTCTTTCTGCGGATTCCCCCTCGGAGAATGAGGGTAATCGCATTTCTGACTGACCGCTAGAACTTGGTTTGACGCATCAACGCAGCTACCCGTCCCTGTCCCGCGCAATCGGTAAAGGTACAATTGGCATTGTACTGCGGTTTGTCATAAGTTGTCATAAGTTGTTTAGGACATTAGTGCGAACGCTGTGCCTCAGAAGCAGCTAAACAGGACGATGCAGGGGTTTTGTGTGGAGTTAAGATGAGCGATTCTTCCTTTGACAGATAAAAATGGATGCACTGAACAAGCTCTAGCTCAAAAGTTATGCCAATTTGCCGGGCCAGAGGACTCTGGGAGGTAAATCAAATGTTTCTGAAGTCAAACCAGCAACCCTCGGTTTCTCACTGGACCTGGCCGCTATTGAAGCTGCCATTTTCCCGGTGCAATTGCCAAAATACGTCGACCGAGAAGCCGCAGTCCGTCAGTGTTTACCTCTCTCCCGCAGTGAGGCGATCCAGCTCGGATCGCCGTAGGAGGTTGTGACTTTGCATATGTAGATGAGATCTGGCTGTCCGCTCAGAACCCTGAGCCGACTGTCCACGGCGTACAGCCCCTGCTTGTTGGCCAGCATGCGTGTGACCGGCCTCAGGTCCTCAAAGGTGGGCGGCTCGGTGGCCCAGGTGACCCGGGGGGCTGGGAACACGTTCTGGACGCTGCACTTCATTTCCTCATAGCCACTCAGCCGGGACAGCTGCAGGGAGACGTCTCTGATGGGAGCTGTGCAGACACACACACACACACACACACACACACACACACACACACACACACACACACACACACACACACGCACACACAACATAGAGAAAGCCTTCCATCACGGCAGCCGGAGATGGTCTGAATGCCAGCCCTCGAAATAGCCTGGCAGGGCGTCACATAACTCCGATAACATTCGGACTCTATTTTCACAAAGCGCAAAGTCCAATGCCGCTGATCTTAATTAGCTGCTATGAAGAGGATCCATAGATCACTGCACCAGAAGGCAGAGGTCACAGAGGTGGTCCTTCATCAAAACCATGACTCATGGTTTTGAACTATGCAAAAACGGCTACGATGGGAAGCTGCTTCCCCAAATAGCAGGAGGGGTGGACTCACCTTCTACTTTCAAGATGACCTTTGCGTCGTGCTCTCCCTTGGAGGTGTGCACGCGACACCTGTACGTGCCTCTGTCCTTCAGAGTGCCGTCCCTGAGGATCAGCGTGGCGTTCCCACGGGATATCAAGTGTGGGAAGATGGAGGCCCGTCCGTCGAGTCGTTGGTGCCGGTAACGCTCCTCGCTGCTGTCGCTGTCATCGCTGTCTTCGTGCTGCTCGAAGCTTAGCACCACGACATCCTGCCGGAGCCACTCCACCTTCTCCTGACTGGCTGGCGTGAAGCTGCATGGAAGCACACACTCCCCTGACACCCGACACTTCACCGTCACATCTGCAACATTAGAAGCATCGGATCGATGGTGAAATACGGTCCCTTCTCTAGACCCTCACGAACACCTGAGGCTCTTCTTATCCTGTCAGCGGGCCAAAGGCTACAGATGAACAGTCAACGGCAGCAGCCGCCCCCAAAACGGGCAAATAACCCCATGAGGTGTAGATGCTCCGCTCTCTCCTCTCTCCATGGAAGACTCTGACCTCCTCTCAGATCTTCTGAAAGCTACCCATTAAGTGTGTTGTCAGTTGGGATCTCCCCTCGACATCAGCATCCCCACTTTTCGGGGGCTTCACAAGTAGGTGATGCTTGACAGACGGGCTCGCACACACACACACGTACATACGTACATACGTACTGTCCTTCCGTCTGTCCATCCATCCATCCATCCATCCATCTATCCATCCCAAGCTGAGTTTATTTGGATCAGCATTTAGACGTGCCTGCCCAGTTTGGGATGATGAAGCTTCAAATACCTCCAGCCCTCTCAGCCAGAAGATACCTTGCGGGCCCAAGAGGCAGCGATGGGCCGGTCTGCAGGCCTCAGCACACTCGCAGGAGAAGATCTAAACCAAGACTGATGGATCAATCACTCTCACACCAGTTTCTAATCTCCACCCAGAACACACTAGATCAACTTCTGTTTGAGGACCACTCTTAGTGTGGTTTCAAACATATATACCTCTATATGTATGTATATATAGAGAGAGAGATACATGGCTAAAAAGCTAAAAGTGTACCATGTACTATGTGATTGAAGAAAAAGTGTCAGGGGTACTGTGTGATTGAAGACTGTCGGCCAGAATAAAAGGAGAGGTGTACAAGACAGTGGTGAGACCAGCAATGATGTATGGACTAGAAACTGTTACAATGATGAAAAGTCAGTCGGCAGAACTAGAGGTCGCAGAGATGAGGATGTTGAGGTCCTCTTTGGGAGTGACCAGGATGGAGAGGATCAGGAATGAGGCTATGAGCTGCCAGGCAGGAGGTCTCAAGGAAGACCAAAGAGAAGATTTACGGACGTAGTGAGAGAGGATATGAAGGTAGTTGGTGTGAGAGAGGAGGATACAGAGAATAGGGTTAGATGGAGAAAGTTGATTCGCTGTGGCGACCCCTGAAGGGAAAAGCCAAAAGAAGAGAAAGACTATGGCCAAAAAGCTATCTCATGATATCATGACCTACACACTCCCCAAATGACTAGCGTATGAAAACATTCCAGGAAATGCCATGTGCAACTGCACAGCATGAAGTCATTAGAACGTCTGTAATGAATTATTTTTAGAGAAATGATTTCCACACGTCTTCTGGGAAAAAAACAAACAGAAAAAGGAAGTAAAGTTTCTCAACATTCTCAGGAAATTTGATGCTGGTATAAAAGAGGGGATAAAGCTGGTTTCCAGGGGCCTATCAGAACCAAGGACCTGGTGTGATGACTGGGGTTTCTGCTCTCTGCTGACTCCTCGTGTCATTTTAAGGCCTAAAAAGAGAGCAATTACCTTCTCCTGTGTGATGTTGCCTCCCACCTCTGAGAGGCTGCCAGGCTGCTGCGCTGAAGGACATGTCCGTGCAGATGAAGACCGTCCGGTCAGAAACACAATCGTCTGTCAGCCTGGTTTTAACTCTTTTAACTGCTAGTGTGGCAGAAAGAGCGTTGAACCAACAACCTGCCGGGAAACAAGGTCTTCGCTTCTCCATGTACCACCATTTTGAAGGCTACAGAGGTTTGGTCGGGATTTCGGGTGTTCAGGATCCTAGCTGTGTTTCCTGTGTAACCTTTGATAGATTTCAAGCCCTGCTTTGTCTCCCCGGGTGTTTCCCATAAAATCCAAAGCGCCACTTAAGAAGATCCTTGCAGGGAAGGAGGTCACATGTTCTAGCCTACAGCTAGAACCTACAGCTTTGTGCCTCCTCACATCCAGGCAGAATCATAGAAACCTGCCCTTTTCAGGTCCAGGGTTGAACTCCATGACTTCTCCCCCAGAGCATGAGGCGACACTTGGGTCTCACAGCTGAAAACCCAGAGACATAACACTGGAGAAGAAGGGAAGCCAAAGGAGGAGTGGAGCAGCCACACATGGCACAACGGCAGCAGGGAGCCTCCGCCCTCCTCTTTGGGACGCAGGAAGGCAAAGTTCTTGTCTGACCTGTCCACCAGGTGTGCAGGAGCATGCAAATGACTGCGGGATGAATTCCAACACCTGCACCCCCCCTTTTTTCTTCTTCTACTTCCTTTAGTCCTCTCTGCTTCCATCTAACCCTCGGACAATCATCTGCCTCCATCTTCTCCTCTGCATCCCCTTCTCTCACACCAACTAACTTCCTGTCTTCTACCCCACCCCTGTTTGATTCAGCAGGAGAACTCTCCAGAGTTGGTCCAGTTGGTCCTTCAGAGTTCCCGTCCAGAAGGCCCGTACTTTCAGGCCAAACTGGAATCGTTCGCTTCTCCAACCTCCTGACTCTGGGTTTGACTCCTTCCCCAGTGTGTTTGCTCAAGGGTGTGCCTGCTGCTGGCGCTTCAGCGGAGGAAGATCTGGAGGGGTTGAAGGTGAAGCATGAGCTCTGCTCTTCTGCATTCTTCTCATAGACACTCCACTCCACTCCACTGTGGTGTGAAACCACACCAGTGGTGTATGATGTGCACGTGCATGTGCTTGTCTGCCTGGAAGCCCGTGGCTCCCGTCACTCCTGAACACGACACGTCCTGCCCTTGGAGAAAAGCCCTTCACCAGTCTCACAATCAAAGTAGGACTGGGCATGAGTGGAGAGAGCAAACATCTCCTCTGATCTGCTGACGCACTCTAACCTGCAAACACGGCAAACAAGATGTTCAGCTAAGGGTTATCTCAACCTGTTGTGAAGGAACAAAGACCGCTTTCAGGGAAAACAAACAGTGAAAATCCCTTTGTGGAGCTGCAGCATGTCATTCGGATGGTCTGCCAGAGAATAGATGCTTAAACGGTCCCGTTTGTGGCTCTCACAGCCGTGGAAGTCCATGACATGATCAGTATTATTTTCATCACCACCGATCAGGCACAACATAGTCGGCAAATGCCTGAGAAGGTGGGGGTCCACCTTTGGCCACGAAACAGTGGTGTGTCATTGAGGCACAGCCTTCATCAGAACTCTGAAGGTCTTCTGTAATTTCAAGCACCACAACATGAGCAGCCAATCCCTTGTGATGGTACCTATTGATTGGGAGCTCTATGGACCAGATGGATGGAGGCTTCATGAAGGTAGACTTGGTCTGTGTTGAAGAAGCACAGAAATGGACTCTGGGTTCCAAGCAGAACATGGTCCACAGCACCATCAAAGTGAGGAACCCGCCAGTGGTCCTCTTGTAATGGCAGAAAGTACTTATTCTTCAGGGATGGGACCTGAGGGTGGCAAGCTGTGAAAATGAGTCCCACATGGAGGAGTTTCAGGGGCCATAGTTGTTGTCCCTGATGGCCAGGAGGACATACGCCAGTCGGAGAATGTCCACCTGTCAGCGGGAAAACAGGAATGACCCTCACCTCCTACAACTCGACAGAGGGGTTTGCTTCTTCATTCCTTCACGATAAACCATCCCATTTCAGACGTTCCAGCAGCTCCTCACCCGCAGATCATTTGAACTGAGCATGGAAACACAACCTCATGTTCTGATGGGTTTGTTGTGATAGTTGAAGACATCCGCCGAGGTTTGAACTTTGTGTTAGGGTTAGCCGCAGCCGCTAGCCCGCAGCACCCCTGACACACCGTGTTTTAGCCTGAGGTCACCGGCCGAACACTCTGGTTGTGAGAATCCAAAGCATGTGGGCGTGGACACCTGATAGGACCTCAGGTGGAGGTGTAAGGAGCTCAGGCGGAGGGACTGGGGTCAGCAAGAACCTCCGGGCTGATTGCGGCACCTTCACAAGCCAGAGCAGGTCAGTGGACACAGCTTGCTCAGATGTAGCGCATGCCTTCAAGCCGTGCGAGCCGGGTCAGGAGAAACACATGGTGGATCCAGATGTTCCAGATGTCACCGTCTGGATTTGCACACGACCTGCGTATGCACTGTTGAAATGCCAGGTGCTCCATTGGACTATGAGCTTCTGTGGAGGGCAGCCGGGGGGGGGGGTAATGACTGTTCCCGTTGTGGTGGAGAATGTTTCCATCCTGAGTTGGAGACATGACATCACCATTTCATTTCATTTCAAAGTTCTAATGGTGACTCACGGAGGAGAGCAGGAGGAATGAGCAGCAACGCTTCCCTTCATAACGATCAGCTGCTAGGAAAGGCCTTCCTCGCAGGGTCGCGTCAGACGGTCTGAATGAGATCCAGTGGGTGCGTAGGAACACAATCACAGTTATCGGCACTTGATTTACTCCAAAGACAGTAAGAAAATAATCAACTGAAATCGTCTTTGGTTGTTTCCTTCTGAAGCAAACCCTTTATAAGCTCCTCTGAGCCATGAGCACTCAAAGCAGAGTACAGGTGATTGTTCATCGTCCCGCTGAAGTCCAAGAGGTAACGGGCAGCTTCAAAAGGAGCTTGGCTGAGATGGCCTACAGTCTCAGAGGTCGTCAGGTGATCAGAACCATCAACGGCAGTGAACTAAAGCTACGCCTGAGATTATTCAAGAGACCGGAAAGAGACCGGTAAGAATTGTGTCAATCAACATTTGCTCTGCGAAGACAGTCAGCAAGGTCTGCTAGAACAACAGTAAATGTTTGAAATCAGCTGATCATTCATGGACTGCAGTTTCATGAAAACACATCCCCATCAATAATTTGAGATTATTTGAAATACAACAAAACATCGGAGGTTATGAAGGAAAATCTGTTTAAAAAAAGCCAAACATCTCTGCAGATCCAGCAGCCAGTCAGCACCTGCGTCTGCGATTCCTCATTTACACGTTCTTACAGTTCATGTGAAAGACATACTTTACTTCTTATGAATGAACGTCTGTTTGAAGGAAGCCTGCAGAGAGGTGCTGCTCCAAACCCTTGCAGCTCCCTGTGGCCCAGTTTTGGCGGTTTCTCAATGAGTCACTTGTGCGTCCTGCCCTTGGAGACCCAGCTTCAGGTTCAGGCTCAGACCGAGACGGACAACAAGGTATTTGTGCCTCACCTGGGGTTTTGTCCTGCATGCCGGAGGCGATCCAGAGGAGGGAGCAGGCCAAGGTGTGTATCACTGACATGGTTTCCTTTTAGCTTCCCACGTTCAACTGACACACACACACACACACACACACACACACACACACACACACACACACTATGATGACACAGTCGGCAGGCTCTTCAGTCCGTTCCGAAATGTATACGATGGTTCCTCTTTTCCCTCCAGGTTCTCTCTGTGTGGGACGGCCTTACACACACACACACACACACACACACACACACACACACACACACACCCACAAAAAGAAAGCGCAGAGCATAATTAGAGACACATTCTTGCCGATGTGGACGCAGAGGATATCCAGTAATAAGCGTGTCAGAACGTGTGCAGCTCTGAGGAGAATCCAGTTTTGATCCTTGGATGAGCGACAAGGATCTGGCTGGTGTCCCACTTCTTCACCAACCACATACACACACACACACACACACAAACACCCACCCACACATACACAAAGGCAAACATGAGCACACACAGAACCACACTCACACTTACTTGAAAAAAAACAGACTCACCGTCACCCGAAAAAAACACAGACTGACACATTCACTATCACTGAAAAAAAAAACACTCACACCACAAAACACATCACACACACAGACACTCACCCACACATACACGCACATACACAGACACGCACTCACTCACACACACTCAGAGTGGTGATTAGTCTCCACCACAGACACACACACACACACACACACACACACACACACACACACACCACATGCAAAGACTCACTGACTGGTGCTCAGGCCCTCTTGTTTGTTCTGAACCAGTTCCCCAATATTGAAGTCAGAGTCAGAGAATCCAGAATGAATGAAGAAACTGAAGTTGGGCTGAAGACTGTGAAGCTTCTGACCTCCTTGCTTCTCCTCGGTCTTGATGACCCGCTGTCCAATCAAGAGCCGGCCCGGACAGTGGAGTTATTGGTTCGCCATCCTGTCCCTTTTCTGTCTGGGTTCCCCCCCACCTTCATGCTCGGGGTCCTGCTCCTCACACATTATTAACCTCTCTTTCATCTTTCAAGTGGGTTTTTGATGAAGAGCCCGGGGGAACAAGATGTGCCTATTGTGGAAGTTATCTTCACACCATCCTGACATTCCTCAGCCGGCCCGAGTGAACTCGGCCCCGCTTCAAAGAGCCTGATGAAATCGGGCCTCCCATCACGGATGAAGAGCATCGCCGATGGAGCTGGAGGAGGTTCTTCTGTGCGGAAGCGTTTTGAAGCAGAAGCTCTGTCGTGCTAGGATGGCGAGGACATGCTGACAGCTGTTGGTCGAGGGAAAGCCAGTGTTCGGCGCCGCTGCTGTCCCGCTCTGGGTTCCGGGTGCGAGACAGCCCTCGGCACATCATCACACACTCGATGCCCCCAATGGACCAGGGGGTGGTATTGTCAGGGGTCTTTGCCCCGCAAGAGCTTTGGAGCAAAGAGCAGCAATGCTTCAGAAAGTCGGCAGCCCTTTGGAGCCTTTGGGAACTGAACCAATGCAAGGCCTCCTTGGAGCCTTAGGGAACTGAAACAACGATACAAGGCCTCCTTGAAGCCTTTGAGAACTAAACCAATACAAGGCCTCCTTGGAGCCTTTGAGAACTGAAGCAATACAAGGCCTCCTTGGAGCCTTAGGGAACTGAAGCAATACAAGGCCTCCTTGGAGCCTTTGAGAACTAAACCAATACAAGGCCTCCTTGGAGCCTTAGGGGACTACACCAATATTTCAAGGCCTCCTTTCCAGAATCAAGAATCAAGATTTTTAATTGTCATCGTGCAGGTACAGTGAAATTTGCAATGAGAGGGCCTGGCTCAGACCATGTACAGGTTTTTTTTCATAGAAATAAAAATAAATTGATGCACAAGTTATTTACATAGTGCACAGTTATGGTGTGGATGGCATGATGCGTGATATGAATATGATGGAGTTTTAAGAGCAGGTTAGTGCAAACTATAGTCTCTGTGGGGGGAGGACAGAGTGGTCGTCAGTGGGTAGCGTTTTGTTGGTGTGTGGCTGAACAGGTAGGGGTCCAGGTGTGAGTGTGACTGCTCTGCCTTTGGAGCCTTAATAATAATTAATAATTAATCTTTTATTAATCCCTCATGGGGATATTCGTTGTCTGCAATTACCCCACCATGGATGAACCATGAGCAGTAGGCTGCCGTTGACCAGCGCCTGAGGAGTAGTTAGGGGTTCAGTGTCTTGCTTCAACACTTCAACACCCCAGCAGGAGCCAGAAATCGAACCAGGAATGTTCGGTTCCAAAGACCATTGCTCTACCTCCTGGGCCCTAACCCTGATCCTGGGCCACGCCGTCTTGGGGGAACTGAACCAACCACATACAATGAAACAAATCCAGTTAGACTCTATGGTTATTCAAACTCTCTCGTCTTGGTTGTAACCAGGTCATTAACGATACAAACGATGATGAACAATTGTCTGTAAATCATCTCTGTGACTCACCAATTAGTTAATTGTAAAGAAAAAGCTATTCATTATTGATATTTTTAATAATAAGAAGAATATAGGGATGTTCTTCATCTGAAAATCTGTTTATATAAGTTACATATGGTAATTTTAGTGTTCCTTCAGGTTTTTAAAAAATAAGATAGGAATAATGGCTGCCAAAAAGGGTTTAATATTATTTAATTTGTTGTCGTTTTAGCATCAAAAAAAAATCCTGTTAAGGGTTTTTGCCTCCATAGAATAATATAATATTCTTATGACAAACATCAGCAAACATGAAAAGAAAACAGCTTGACGTCCCGAAGGGGAAGTTTCACAACATCTTCACACCTATCTTCTCATTTCACACATAAAGATGATAAGAAATAAGTCAATAAAATCTCCTCTCTGATTCTCACTGCCTCTTGGTGCGCTGACTCAGACTTTGGATCACACTTTCAAACAGAGACGGTTTGTTCATCGATGTGATCTGGGCTGCTCAACACCAAAGCATGGAAAGAGAGGGAATTTTTAAAAATGGCATTCCACCGCTGTTACAGCAGCTCTGACCATCCTAGCTGCCTCTGAGTGGAACATCCAATTAGCATGCAGTGCCACTCGATGAGGAACCGCCCCTTTCTGAGGCGAATTTCAGTCAGGTTGAAATCCCCCCGAGTTCTCTCATAGCCTCTCATGTGAAATCCTTTTCAAAAAACAGGCACTTCAGTGCGCTCCCTGTGGGTTGCACGTGGGCTGGCACACACGTGCTTTCGTCATTACGTAACCTTGTCAAGCCGAGGAAGGTCATCACTTCCATCTCCAGGCGTCCCTCACCCTATCGCAGTTCACCTTGAGGGGTGGTTTTATATCGTGGATAATACCATGGAAATGCGGATACTATCCCAGATAGAATCTTTTCTCATATATTTATTATTTCAATAATTTTGTACTTTCTCAGGTGTTGACCAACCAGGGCATGGTGTTCTGTATCCTGGGCTCTGATTGGCTCGGTGATGATAGCATCCTACCCTGCATCTTCTCGGCATAGCATGCATTCAGCATCTCGCCTGTTTCATTTTTGCATGGCCTTCACCTCTGCTCGTAGTGTTACTCAGCAGCGCTGTTTGTGTAAACTATATGTTTGTGAGCATATGAACGATAAATACTAGCGTAGGGAGGGTCCTTAAGCTTTAAAATATATATAAATAAGAAAAATACATATATATTTACAATCGATCAAGTATATATATCTACTTGATGGATATTCATCTATCTCAGCAGGTTCTGCAACGTAACACCCGTGATAACCGAGGAACTTCTAGTGATGCACTTCGGCACACCTTCCCTGTAGCTTGTGGAGGTGAGGGACCATCTTCCTGTTCATCTCACCACCCATTGGTTACAAGCTGTTTACTATGTACTACTACTTTTTATAAGCTACTTACCTTAGTCATCATTGCAAAAGCTGCCCCCCTGATAATTTGCCAAACCACTGTACACAAACACACACACGCACACACACGCACACACACACACACACACACACACACACACACACACACACACACACACACACACACACACACACACACACACACACACACACACACACACACACACACGCACACACACACACACACACAGTATATGTTGAATCTGAAGACACAATCCATTTTAAAAATGCTGCTGACCTTTGTACAGCGACCCTGTCTGGATTCAGGAGTTTGTGTGGGTTTGAAATATATTTATGAGAAGCTCTGAAACACGGCTGGATGCTCTCAGTCCACTGCAGTGGTCAGGAATGACACGCTTTCCACTGCAGACTGTCAGGTGAAGGTGAGAACAAAAACAAAACAAACTAAAATTAACCCGCCAAAAAAGCGTTCCCTCAACCCACTCTTACACGGCTGCCTCAGGATCCAAGTACTCAGTAAGTACTCGAGTACTGGGATCAGGAAAGAGTGGTTTCCCATTGAGAAGCATAGAAAAGTGGCTCTGGCTGCGTCCTCAGGCACTCCCTGCCGTGACACCTCCTTATCGGGCCGTAAACTCATCTGTGTTCGAGCCGCTGATTACAGCTGTGGATGACCACTGGCCTTTCAAAGCCTCCGGCCGCCTTTGCCCGCCGGCCCACTATCACCTCTGCTTTATGAGCCGACCCCTCCCCGACTCACAAGAGGCCGCTTCCCATGAAAACCCCAGAGCCACGCCGTTGGCAACAGGACCGGCTCCTCACCGCAGACCTGTGATATCTCGCACAGCCGCCACGGAGAAGTGGATCGCCAGCTGCTGAAGTCCCAGGAAATTGTGTGTGTGAGACGGAGAAGACGGAGGAGACTCACAGTGACTCAGCTGCAGATGAAAGCAGGAGGACGTCTGAGAGGAGAGGCAGAGACTCTACACCCTGTCGACTGGATCAACAGGTTATTTAGAGAATAGGCTGCACACACACACACACACACACACACCACTGAGCACTGAGGCTGCACACACACACACCCTCCGATGGGTGGAGTTTACTGTGATTGCCTCCACCGGGTTTCTTCTAAAGAGCCCCCAAATGTCAGCAGGGTATGTTTTCAAAGTGCAAAGCTGTTTGGGAGTCCGTTGTGTGTGAGAGATTTGAGTTCCAATATATGTCAAACAGCCATGGCACGCACACACACACACACACACACACACACACACACACACACACGTGCGCACAAACACACACACACACACACACTGAGGACATGGCCTTCACATCCATGGACCTCATCAGCCAACAACGACTGAGAAGAAACCGTGTGGGGCTCATTAAAAGTGGACTTCATCAGAAGAACATCTCATCTTCATGGCGCTGCTCTGACGATGATCGGTTGAAGAAGATTTCCTAATCCTTCTAATCTTCCAGACCTGCGTGTAAAACCAGGTCGACAAGGCTTGCTTTCTTTATTACTGCATGCATGCAGAAGCCCCAGGGCGTCTCCTGCTCCTGTGAGTCACCATTAACTCGGAAATTTTGGAATTCCTGGTGCGGTCTCTCGGTTTGCGCGAGCTGAGCATAGATGGTCTTCACCACTGACACAGCGGTGAAGTCCTGATAAGGTTTGTTAAGATTTAACCGGACTGTCATCTCCACTTAAACATCTGGCTCCAGCAGCTCCTCCAGCTGTCACCTCTCAGCACAGCAGCAAAACAGAGCCTCCACACTGCCCTGGGGTATTTGCCCGATCAGAGAGCAACGAAGGTCCCTTCACAAAGAACGACAACAAGCTCACCATGCCTTTGGAGGGAGATCGGCATCACATGGCAAACATCTGGGTTGTGAAGTCATGAATGTGACCGGCAGTGGTGGCTTCACTGGTGGTGGTGGTTGAGAGCTCAGAAAAGACGTCATAGGAGAATGGTCCTGTTCCTGAAGATGCAAATCTCAGTGTCCAGACCCCTGCTCTTCTCCAGGCACTGCCTGTGATCTCCTTCTCCGGCCAGGGTCGGACGAGGTCATCCCGGGTCCCTTCCTGAAATCACAGGGTATGTCGGGAGGGTTTTGGAGAAGGCCAGGAACCTGCCTGAGGGTCAGCTCGGACGGCGGTGGAGGCGGAGGGTGACAGCGCCACAGGTCCTGGTGAAGACCAATCAGACAGCGGCGTTCCGGAGAGCGCAGCGGATGCCTCCGAGGCTCTGTGCTCCACCGGGGGAAGTCCTGGTCATCTACAGGAGCTCCTAATCTGAACTGAGCAAATAGTCAACATCAGTTATTATTAACCCATCATCATCAATCACCTGTCACTTGTCAATCACCTCTCAGCTATCAATCAACAGTTTATCATGAATCACCTGTCAGTTATCAATCACGCATCATCATCAACCACTTGTCAGTTATCAATGATCATGAATTAAATTGGCCCGTGAGTAAATAACTTTACATGAATGGGTAGCAGGTCAGTGTGGGTCAGTGTGTCTGCTGTGTGTTTTGTTGAATCATTATGGGATGTGAGCGGAGGCTGCAGGCGAGGCAGCACTCACAGACGACCTTTTACTGTTTGACTGCTTTCAACAGCCACAATTCATTTTGCCACCAGAAAGCCCTACTGCACACACACGCACACACACACACACACGCACAAACACACACACAAACAGGGTAGGTGTGTAGCCACCTCATAGAATCACACCAGGTGCCTGAGTTTTTCATTGTGTTGAGAAAATCCTGATTACTGATGAGCGATTCTCCGTGTGTGTGTGTGTGTGTGTGTGTGTGGGTTTGTAGGTTAGTGAAAGATTGCTGGGGCTCTGGATAAGAGGATTAGTGTGGAATTAGTGTCATTCCTCTATTGCCGGGAGGAATAGATTCATATCGATTTTAATCAGAGATAGAAAAATCCATCAAACTGCAGATGAAACAGACTGTGACAGTGGATGAGTGATTGGGGGAGTGAGTGTGTGTATGAGTGTGTGTATGTGTGTGTGTGTGTTTTTTTTGGGGGGGGGTCCATCAGCAGAACTGCAGCTGTGACGGCAGAGTGTTTGCGAGCAGAGGCGCAGAGGGGAAGGTTCCTGAGATGTGCTTGGAGAGCTGAAGTTTCCACCCGGCGCAGGATGTCTGAGTTGTGCGGCTAGCGTTAGCAGGCCGGGCTACCTGCACGGACCTGGGGGGCCAGGGAGGGGGGGATGCTGATGTCCACCGTGGCGGGGAAGACAGAGAAACATGAAGGTGGACGTGCTGACCTGTCTGGCCCTCGCTGTGGCAAGCCTTGTCTCCATAGCAACTGGCGGTCGCAACTCTGGACGCAGGAAGCACAAAGAGGTCTTTCTCGGGGAAAACAGCAAGTTCAAGTTCGGAGGGTGAGAGACTTCGATGCGCTTTACCAACAGCTTACAGCCTGGAGAACCACTAGGCTTCTCTGTGTGGGTGTGAGTAACTTCTGCTTGTGTGTCGTTCACTCGTCTTCATCCAGGGGAGGACAGACCTTCATTTTCATGTAAGGATCTCATTAGGAACATTCAGGAGAAAACTATTAACCATGGAATTGGTAGTTCTAGGTCCCCATATACATACACACACACCTATATGTATAAGTATGTGTGTGTGCATATATATATTTATATGTGTGTGTGTATATACATGATATATATATATATAAACTGTATATACACACAGCATCGTCAGTGGAAAGTGTGTGTGAATGAATGCTCTCCATCTCCCGGCTCTGTCAGGGGGGACCTTGTGATTGTCCAGACTTTTGCTGGCTAGGATTTTTGTACATCATTAGCCAGTGACACTGGTTTATTGCGTGAAGCTGATTCTTGCTTCTCTTGCTTCTCTCCGTTGTTTCATTTGAACTCCTCGATCATCGGAATGGGTTAGTTTCATTTCAAGCGAACTGTCTGCAGACCAGACAGGGCTGGTGTTTGCCGCCAAGTTTCGGCCCAAAATCGGAGGTTATCGGGCAGATACTGTCAGAAAAAAGCTACGGTGTTCCCACGGTCTGTGTGTGCTCCTTTTGGTCATTGCCCCCTGACGCTGTCTCCAACAGTGTGACAGTGGAACTCAAGGAACTCAGGAGTGAATGCATGGAAAACCCACTCTCTGAGATTGATTGAGCTTTTCATCAGCTGTGTGTCAGTGAAGGAGGCCAGAGGAGCCGGAAGGGGGTCAGTGAGTGAAGCTTCTCCAGAGGCCATCTTTAGACAAGCAACCTGCATGCTTACAAATGATTGCGTCATGCGGGCAATCAGAAGTTAAGTGTTTTAGCTTTTATGTATACATATATATATATATACTGCTCAAAAAACAAAGCGAACACTTAAACAACACAATTTAACTTCAATTATGTTGGTGAAATCAAACTGTCAACTTAGGAAGCAACACTGATTCATTTTGACTTGTTTTAAGAACATTACATCAAAGTTGGATCAGCATGTAGTGTTTTTGCACTTTCATTTGGAGTTTAACTCCAAATCCAGACCTCCCTGGCTTCGTGATTTTGATTTCCATTGATAATTTTTGTGTGATTGGGTTTTCAGCACATTCAACTTTGTAAAGCCCAAAGTTTTTGAGAGTATTTCATTCATTCACATCTTGGATGTGTTATTTTATTTTTTTAAGCAGCATATATATATATATATATATATATATATATATATATATATATATATACAGGACTGTCTCGGAAAATTAGAATATTGTGATAAAGTTCTTTATCTTCTGTAATGCAATTACAAAAACAAAAATGTCATACATTCTGGATTCATTACAAATCAACTGAAATATTGCAAGCCTTTTATTATTTTAATATTGCTGATTATGGCTTACATCTTAAGAAAACTCAAAAATCCTATTTCAAAATATTAGAATATCATGAAAAAGTATTTTTTTGTTTTTTTAATTGCATTACAGAAGATAAAGAACTTTATCACAATATTCTAATTTTCTGAGACAGTCCTGCACACATACACACACACACACACACACACACACACACACACACACAAACACGATTGTGTGTATGTATGTGTGTGTGTGTGTGTGTGTGTGTGTGTGTGTGTGTGTGTGTGTGTGTGTGTGTGTGTGTGTGTCTGTACAATACAACACTTGCCCCTGAATGAAGGTGTTTAGGGGGCTGGAGGTCACCCCGCTGGTCGTCAGCAGATCCTAAAGGTCAGATTATCCTTCTTTCCCCTCGTGTGGATAAATAGACAGGATTCATTCAGATTCATGACGTCCGATCGCCAGGAGACTCAAGATGTCTGGCAGGAGGACGAGCAGTCGCCTGCTATTGTTTGGAGCGGAATTCCTGTTCTCTATTGAGAAATCAACACGAACGGGATGGACGAGACCTGCACCCAAGTTTTGGAGGGACTTAATATGATTTACTCCCATTCCTGATCCTGACGGGATCTAGTGTGATCGATGAAGATACGTCTCATGCTCCTCAGCAGAGCGAGGCCGGTCTTCTGTTGAGGGATCTGTTTATGGGATCGGGCTGCTTGCTGTTTGTCTGCCTCCACAATGACGTGTGTGTCCTTGTTTGTTTGAGTCAAGGTGTGTGACTTTGACACAGCCCTTTAATCTGTTAGCACACAACATCTCTCACAAGCTTTTATCACACTACGCCGCTGTGTGTTGACCTGCAAACTCCACGTGTGTGTGTTTGAACACACACGCATATATTGGTCTGCACAGCTAGCCTTGTTGGAATACTGAGGCCTGAAAGATTCAGAACATCAACCCCACCTTAGTCCAAACTCTTTAGACCCTTTCATGGCAATCTCATTCTCTCTCTCTCTCTCATTCACACACACACACACACACACACACACACACACACACAGTAACTAAAGCCTTCTACATTCTGGAGGTGTCCTTGAGGTCTCCGTGACATTTACAGAATGTCATAGTGTTTTAAGCCCAAGTCTTACTCAGTTTCATTGTTGGAGGAAAACAAACAAATGCCGGAGACTTTCCTTTTTTTTCCCTGTGAGCAGTGACTCAGGTTTGTGCGTTCCTGCTGGCTGAGAGCGTTTTCAGGCACTGTGGCTGCAGCCTCGGGGCGCCACCTCTCTGCCTTCCTGTGTGTGAGTAGGTGCTGAAAGGGGGGCGCTGCCCTCCTGCGATGGCGATCAATTGACGGAGAGTTGACAGACTGATGTTCTTCTCTGTCAGAAAAGTCCCTGCACTCGCAGAGTGACGAAGATTGACGGGCAGAAAAACAACAGTAATCCAATCCTCTTATTCAGATTTGACGTGTCGTTCTGCAAAGATCCCCGTGTGATTCTGGTGTTGTAGAAGTTTAGTGGACCGGCTGCTCGTGAAACCTTTCCACTTGGACAGCGCGAACGAGCCGTGGCCTGCGGTCGGCTGAGAGCCCTCGGGCTGAAGACCAGTGTCCACGGGATGAAGATAAAGGTGTGCTTTCTCCACAGCGGCTCCACAAAGGCTCCAGATCCTCGAGAGGCCTTCTCTCATTCCATGTGTCTCATGTTAACTCTTCTGGTTGCCGAGACAACAGTAACCACGTTGATCTGGAAGTTATCCTGACAACTAATGGAGGGTTTACGCCTTACGATTTTTCCAGTCGCAGACTTACAATCGGCAGTCGCAGGGAAATGGTAAGGAAATGTTCAGAATTTTAGTGGAGCGAAGGATGTCCCGATCAGCGTGGAGCGTCCAGAAACAGGAGCGGACGATGGAGCTGTGGGCTCGGACCATGATCACGACAGAGTGGAGTTCTTTCACTATTAATATTTATTTGTTAGATTTGTTTTAGTATTGTTGGTTAAAAGTGAAGAAATAAGGACAATCCAGAATGGATGAATGAATGTCCCACAGCTGTCAGAATATTGTGCATTCAGTCCATAAATCCTGAATGACAGTGGAGGCAGACCTGACCAGTGCCAGAGGAGCCTCCTGTCAAGCCAGTCTTAAAGTGACAGCTGATGAAAGAGGTTCTCCGTTAGCTCCTGGGCGGCTCCATCAGCAGAGGACTGTGGGAATACGATCAAATGCCTCGCGTGTGCTGCAGAGAGGGTGTGAGCATCCGTGTGCAAGTGTTTATTTGTCAACGGAGACAGGCCTCACCTGCAGCCGGTGGCGGGAAGGATGAACGAGGGAGCATGAAGGAACGGGGAGGAAAAAGAAAGACGAACAACTAACAAAGGCAAGTGTGTTTAGTCCCCTCAGACTCTCTGACTGCTGAGAGGCCAAAACAGCGCAGCTCAACCGCCGTGGTCCGTTTCTATGACGACAGGCCAGCAGCACACAGGCAAACACATAGTGAACACCACAGACACACACCGCTCAGGTGTGAAGATGATTCAAAAGCTCATACATGTTGTTTGTAAGGACATTTGCCATGGCACGTCTGGGGCAACTGCTGAGTCTAGCTTCCTGCCTGAATGTCGCTTCTTTGTCTCTGACCTTGACTGGGAGGCGTCTCTGCCCCTGATTCCACCCTCCTGTGCGCAGTTACCTTTTGCTCAGGACTGACAAGAGTATATGTACGCTGGGACCGGGCATATCTCTTCTCCAGCCCTTCAGTCCAAGTCAGTCTCCGCTCCCGGACCCGCTCGATGTCGGCAGGCTAAACGAGTTCTGGACCCTCCAATAAACCTACCGCATCGTAGCAAACTTTGAAATAGACTCTGCCTTTGCGTGAACAGGTATCAAAGGTTCAGGGTTTCAGGTGTCAGAGCGTTAAAACCAAGCTCAGCAAGACAAAAAGGGAAGCGGTTGTCGTAGATGTTCATAACTCTACAGCCAAGAGGCTCCTCCTTCTCCTGCCAGTCAATCAATCAAAACAAATCAATCAATCAGTTCGATTGCCCACCGCTATGACAGGTTTCAGGTGCACTGTATTTTGCCGCGAACCGGCTGATTAGCATTGATGTTCAGCACGTTTTGGTCGGATCCTATCGTCTGCAAAGACATCTCAGTGTCTCCCCTCTAAATATACCAATCAGCCACTTTCTGTCTCTGTTTTCATTTTGCAGACGAATCGACTATAAGCTGAAGAAGCAGGACAGCACCAAAACACTGCTCATCAAAAGTGAGCAGCTGCTGAGAATCGAGGAGCACGACTTTGCAATGAGACCTGGCTTTGGAGGTCTGTCTGTCTCTCTCATACACAAAAACACACACACACACACACACACACACACACACACTCCCCAGCCTTGAGGTCCCTGATGATATAATCTATCCCTCGCCCTCCACTGATCACAGTTTAGCTGTTGATGATGACGATGACGATGACGATGATGATGATGATGATGATGGCTCAGCTGGTCTGATGATGTGACAATGGGCACTGGGTCACACAGACAACGGATGTGTCAATCCAAAAATCACCAAAGGCTGACCCAGATACATTGTGTGGCAGCACGAGGCTGTGTGTGTGTGTGTGTGTGTGTGTGTGTGTGTGTGTGTGTGTGTGTGTCTTAACGTGTTTGAAGCGCAGTGAGACTGTGTGCTGTGTGAAATGGGATTGTTAGTGCTCGCATGTGGTTTTGCAACTGGATGAGTGTGAGCATGCGTGCTGCCATTGTGTGGGTCGGGGGATTCGCATGCATTAATCTGGATTATATTCCAGGTCTGGAGCAGATGGAGGGGGTGGCAAACACACTGATATTTGAAATAAAGATCATGACTGGGCCACTTGTCACAATGCATGCAGGAAGGAGATGATTGGAGGGGAGGAGAGCAGGCTGGGAGCTGCATGTTACAGTGGGTCGATGGGTGGAGCGACACCAGAAACCATTTGTAATATTATGATATTTCAAATCATCCCAAACCACGTGCAGCTGTCAGGAAAGAAGGAAAGAATGTAAACTTTTCTCGGAAGGATATGAGACTCCCTCTGAGGTTTTATTTGATGTCCCCTTAATGACTGGCCTGAATCTTCTGAGGTGACGTCTTTGAAAATACAGAGCTGGAAAACCTCTGGCAGCAAAGATCAGGTTCGGACAAGATGTCTGGACAAATATGGCTGTATGGCTGTAGATGCAGGGCTGACGAGGAACATCGGTTCAAAGCGAAGACAGAGGATCACCTGCGCTGGGACGAGTGACTGCATGACTGACACTGGTCGGCGTCTCCAGTGTGGGAAACGTTCATTTTTGACTCCACGGAGAGGCGAAAACAAAGCTTTCTCACCAATAATTTGCCCTCACAACAACCCTAACCCTAACCCTAACCCTAACCCCCCAGAGGATCCCGATGACGACAGGAGGCAGCCTGTCACAGAAAGATAAACCAAGCGGTGAATGGTTAAACGAAGGACAATGCTGTCATCTCTCCTCCAGCTACAGGCTCTTCCTTTCATTCTTTGCACGTTTAGCTGGATTGTCGTTGGGATGTCGCTAATGGCTCTTGTGTTACTTTGAGGTTTGCTGCCCCCCCCCCCCCCCCCCTTTGTCTTCTGCAGGACGTTGCCATGTCCCTGCTCCACACCATGGCTCCTGAGCCTCTGGCCTGAGGTGTGGCCCGGCACCCGGGGCGCGGGGACAGCGTGAGCGCCTCTGGCTGGCCCGCGGCCCCGCGGCATTTCTCCGCACTGTAATTTGCCGACTCGGACTGAGATCCCGGCTCTCTCCGCGTCTGGGTCAAGCCCATAGGATTCTCTGCCTCACAGTCAATGTGAAAGTCTAAAAACACCCTCACCACACGTCACCGGCAGAGTCCAACGTCCTGAGAGACCCCGCTGGGTGGAGGAGGCAGCGGATCCTCTGAGAATATGCATGTATCTGGACAGCAATGGGTGTGAGCTCCACACCGGACACCCCGGCCATATAGGTATAGGAAGCAAAAGACTATAATCAGCTTAATCCTGGAAATTCTTTTGGCATCGCAGAGGGGGCGTGGCCTCGGCTAATTGGACGGTTCAGTCCCGGCATCGCAAACTTGGAATGTTTCTTTAAAAAAAGGTCAATTTCACGCACATTCAAGCCACGGAAATAACACTAAGAGAACGTCTGCAGAACTCACAGGGACGTTAACACCTCTTTCCAGAATGCAAGCATTCACATCACAACCATGTGAAAAAAAACCCTGCGTGCGGGAGTGAGTGAATGAGTGAATGAGTGAGAGAGTGAGAGAGAGAGAGTGAGATTTTTGTGCAAGTAACATTTTGTTTGGAGGATTTTACTTTTTCCTGCCAGACATCATTTACCTGAAGGCCTGACTCCCCGACAGTTCCCGACAACAGAAGCCGCATCCATGAGCCGGAGTTCGTGATGAGGAATACTATTTTTAGGAAACACGAACACGCATCCCAAAGCTGTGGCCCAGCAGGCTCCCGTCCCTGCCACAGGACTCTGGCTTCACCTTAAGCTTCTGGCTTTACTTTGCATTAAGGACAATAGCCATGGCCTCCTTTCTCCTGCCAACAGGGCGCTGCCGGCGGAGGCGAAAAGTGAGCGACCTGTGTGGGGTTTTCCCAACGAGCTGCAGTCGTTGTCGGGGCGACCCGATGTTGAGTCTGAACCGCCAGAGGTTTCCTGAGTCAGCCGGGGACAAAGCCGACCTGCGGCTGAGCTTTATGGCAGCGGCTACAACATGGACTTCATTAAATTAAGTGTGTATTGTGCAGGCTGGCAGCCTGCAAACATTCAAGTGGAATTAACATGTTTTACATCCAACATCAGCACACACAAACACACACACACCTTAAAGGGCAGTTTTTATTTGTTTTGCCTTTCGAGACACAAAGGGAAGGTGACCTGGTAAAGAGCGCTCAAATGGAGGTCACAGACAAAGCGGAGCGGCGAGTACCAGACATGCAGCGAGAAGGATTTGATGATTTTTGGGTCACAAGTCATTTTCATTTTTTGATTGCTTTTTTCTCTACTTTAAGTGTAATAACATAAAACCAACAAAAAAAAATCAAAGAGGAGGGTTATGTGTCTGCTGCTCATCTTAGTCTCTTCAAAATGAAACCCGGAGATGAGCCGGACGTAGCCGTCGGTCTTTTGGGTTGAGTTTGACATTATTGTCGGGTGTAGGGCAGAGATGCAGCGAACCTCCGAGGGGCCGCAGAGGAAATCAGAGGATTCAGGCCTTCAGTTTACATCCAATCCCTCACAGACATCACCTTCCACCGTCATCAATCTTGGAAGATGTCCTCAGCGCCGCCCTCGTGCACAACAATAACTCCGGCTATTGTTCCAGCTGTAATTCATCCCATAACTGCTTTATGTTCCCCATCAAGAGACAAAGTCCTCTGCGCTGTGTAAACCCACGGGAATGATAAGCCCGTGTTTATACAGCTGCAATGGACTTTCCCCTCTTTCGGGACGCTCGTCTCAGAGACACTTTGAAGACTTGTGACCGAAGGGTCTGAGCCGACCCGAAGTCTTGAGCCGACCGGAGGGTCTCAGCAGACCAGAGGACTAAGCTTATCAGAGGGTCTGAGCCCAGACGAATCTCTGCGAGGGGTTCTGCCCGACAGCTCTGGTGCTGAGCAGATCCTGGCAGCTCAATGCATCTTCAAACTCGACTTTAAACCCTCCAAGAATGCGGAGACACGCCTTGGATCTAGTCCTCTTCTGCAGGATTTCTCTTTTTCTTTCTGTCTTTTTCTTTTTCTTGTCATTTTCATTTCTTCTCCTTCTTTTTGGAGGCCGGGGTGGAGCACTGGTTAGCTTGTCCTCCTCACAGCGAGAAGATCTCTGGCTGAATTCCCAGAGGGAGCCTGTCTGTTCGGTCTCTCCATGTTCTCCCTCTGTCTTTGTGGGGTTCCTCACGGTCCTCCAGGTTCCCCCAACAGACAAAAACATGCAGGTGGTTTCCGAGAAGCTTCTAATCCCTTGGCATGTTGTCATTCATTTGTCCTGCTCTTGTCCACGGCACCTTGATGGAAAGGGCTCCGGAAATATATCATTGTTAGGATTTGAAAGTCTACGCAAATATCTCAATCCGGCAGCGCAATCTCACTAATCTCCCACTGTAAGTGGATCGTGAGATATTGTGTGTCCGGTGTGCATCGTGTGACAAGGTGTGTGCACATCATGTGTAGCCGCAGCGTTTGGCGGTTCTGCCGAATTCTATCCCGGTCGACGTACGGTGCTTGCTCTGGACGTCTCATTATGCAGCTCACCGTGTGACGGAGCTGCCGGCCAATAGGTCACTTGAGCTCTGAGCACCTGAGCCACGTGGGAATGTTCATTTAAATGCTGTCAAAACCTAACGAGCAGCAGATGCGCAGCCTTGAATATTGGACGCGCAGTTAGCAGAAGGGGCCGATGCTGCAGTTTGAAGTGATTGCGCTTTGCTTTCCGGGCCTGGGGTGAGTTCAAGGGGCGCAGCTATAAGTGCAGGATTGACTTGTGTTTGCTCTGCTTGTTTGGTTCGAGTGGTTGGCCAGGCTTTCGCTTCTCATGAGGCAGATGCTGCAGAGGGAGACGGATGTGGACGGCTGATGTGGTCACAGGAGCAAATCATTTTTAACGATGTCACGCCACAACATGTTCAATACATTTCTGAGAGCACTACAACCCTGAAAGCCACAGTGCATTCATGTAGCTCTTATAATCACATGTTCCTGCATGTGTGATGATGACTTAAAGATTCTTCTCCTTGCAGACCAAAGCCGTGGCGGGCTTTTTAAAAAACGATTCTCTAACTCAGGGGTGTCAAACTCAATTGCACAGGGGGCCAAAATTCCAAACACACTTTAGGTCGCGGGCCGAACACAATAAACATGTTTTGAAAACACAAAAACTTCATGTTTTTGGAATATAAATATGGATTAAAAAAAGACAGAAATGTTATTCTGGAATAAACTTAAACTTAAATAACTTGCATTTAATATCCTCTTCTCCATAAAAATGTATCTTGTTAAATTATACAAGTTAGATATATGAACTACGAAACATCAAAATAACATTCAAAACTCCTTTGCGTCTATGTCAATGTATATAAAAAACAAACTTTTAAATATCCCAAAAGATTTTGCTCTGGATAAAAATATCTCATGTCAAAATTAGTTAGAAATACAAGTTAGAAATATGAACATGCTACAAAACCTGGAAATGTACATCAAATGTGTGCTTTTCAGCAATAACAAATCAAATCATTCCATTTTTCTTTGCTCTCATGTCATCTGATCGCAGCCATACACCTGGCATCTCTTTTTGGAAACAAGTTGGCTCACGTTTGGTGTGAGGTCCCATCTAGTGGAGATTCTTGGGATGGACTGCAGGCTCTAATCAGTGAGACGATTCCTGTGTGCTGTTTTGTTAATTTTTATCACTGAGAAGAGCTTCTCACACAGATATGTGCTACCGAACGTGCACAAGGCTCGAGCCGCATGTAGAAGGAGCTGGGGCATTAGTGTGGGGATGGAGTGAGTGAAGTGAGCCGGCCCCGCAGTGTTGTACTTTGCCTTTGGTGTCCCATTACACTGCAGCTCCAACGGTTCCATCTGAATCTGCACAGGTGCAGTTTCCACATCGATGCAAATGGGTTGCGAAGCAAATCAAAACTCTTTTTTTGTGCCTCAAAGTCATCAAAGTGCCGTGCGAACTCAGCGCAAAGTGCGCTCAGTTTACTGCGGTTTACCACACTGCAAAGCGTGGTTTTGGGAACACCTTTGTGCCGACTTGGTTCAACTGATTCGACTTGGTTCCCTGGGCAACGGGGAAAGTGAGGTGAGTCGCACTGTCGCTTTTGTCTCCCACAAAAGCAGCTTCACTTGAAATGCCTTCACTGCGTCATACGTGTCAGCGGTCATGCGCTCACGTCCCCGGAGCTGCAGATTTAAGGCGTTTAGATGAGCTGTTATGTCAGCCAGAAATGCCAACTCGCACTTCCACTTTTCATTCCTCAAAACGGTTGAGTCTTTTCCTTTACTTTCCACGAACTGGCAGATTTTGTTTCTGAGCTCAAAAACTCAGTTGAGAAATTTTCCCCGACTTAGCCGACGCACCGCTGTATGATAAGGAATGCAGGGAAACTCTGAATCTATCTCCTGCATAAAAGACTGAAACTGCCAGTGATTTAACCCTCTGGCTCAGAAGAAGTATACAGTTTGTGTTACAGTGCTCATTACATGATCCGTCTTCAGGACTTTGCCACTGTCACGATTCCTCGGGTCCTCGGGTCCCCGGGCCAGATGCACAGTGATCACTGCGGTTATCCTCTGCACCTGGAGGCCCCGCCGCACCAGAGGGGAATCAGCTAATCAGCCTGAGAGTATTGAAGGCCGACCCATGGTTTCAGTCAGCGTCGGCTCTCGTTCGAAAAGGCTTGAATAAACCCACCCGCAATTCCATGTACCTGTGTTTGTCCTCCTGGGGGGGAAACTGTAACAGCCACGTAGCGCTTCCTGGTGTATGATGCGGTGCTATGCTGTTAACTCACCAGTACAGTTCTCCTCCTGCATCTTAACTCGCATCCTTCCCACTCGTTCACTTTTTGCACTGCACATAGCTGGTGCTCCATCAGTTGTAAGTCCAATAAGTTTGTTCCAGGGTAGTTTCATGTCGGTTACACTCTGACATTTCAAAAATGTCTTTTCCAGTCATTGTCCCTTGTATCGATTTAATGTCCATAATTTCCTCTGCTTTCAGAATCAACTTTTCTCTTCGGCATCGTGAGGGGCTATCTTCGCAATAACGCACAGCAACAGAAGCTAGACTTGATTGACGGGGAAAAAACGTGGCAAGGCTGCTGAAGCATTGCATTATGGGATCTGTAGTATTGTGTTATCAGCGCTTCATATTGACGGGCCATTAATAACAATAATGTAAAATGATCTTGCGGGCCAGATATGATTACATGTCAGGCCTGATGTGGCCCGCAGGCCTTGAGTTTGACACACATGCTCTAACTGGTTCCAGGGGCAGCCATCCCCGTGGGCATTGACGTCCAGGTGGAGAGCATCGACAGCATCTCCGAGGTCAACATGGTGAGCCCTCCTTTAAAATAAAATCAATCCGAGCCTGTTCTCCACACCTGTAATCCCGGGTCGTGCTCGATAAGGTTTAAGCGTTTCAAATGTGAAGATCTCACAGAATCCCAGCTCGCGTCCCCTCAAGGCCGTCGCTGGTGTGTAACTTTGACCCGTGACTGATCAACATGTTCACGCTCACCCCTAGACCGTTCCACATCAGACACCACCGCCATGATCTCGGTCTACAAAACACTGATATTACATTATCAAAGACCCTCCCAGAGACGTCCGTTCATTATCTATCCCACCGATCTGTGCTCAGGGCGGCGGGGGGACCGGAGACTATCTGCGCTTCCATTGGGCCAGAGATAGGGTCCCCCACTCACAGTCCTCCAAACATTCACCCTCTCATTCACACACCACATAGACAACATTCACACTCACACTTCATATAGACAACATTTACCCTGTCATTCACATGTCATATGGAGACATTCATCCTCTCACTCAAAAGTCTGGATAACTTCTGAATTTGCTGCATGTGTTTTGACTATGGGAGGAATAAATCTATACCTATATCTCTATTTACACGTCGCTTACGACAGGTAGGCGTTCCGGTCCCTCCGACATACACCTGTTCACAAAGTTCTGCTGATTTCAACACTGGGAAGCTTCTGTTAAGTTGCTGTATGATTCAACTAGCATGAAACACGAAGACGGTGAAAAACAATAATGTCCGCGAAGCTTCAGAGAATCGGAGCAACAGATAAACCACTTCAACTCGGTCATGTACAGAGGAGGGATAGAGAATATATTGGTAGACGGATGCTGGAATTGGAGCTGCCAGGCAAGAGGTCTCGAGGAAGACCTCGGTCCTACTTTACAGCTCCATTTGCCAAGCGGGCCTTTGCCTCTGGTGGGCCGGCCCTGTCACATGTCCGGGCCCTGTCGCTTCTGTCTGGGAACTCCTGCGGTCCATCTGACCTCGACAGGTCTCTGGACAACAGCGAGGCGCCTTCGAGGGGAGAAAATCAAGCCCTGTTGCTTCAAGAGGATTTTGTAGCAGCGGCCAAAAGTCATTTAAATTATGTTAAGTGTATGATTTGACGGCGCACTATTGTCTAACTGCTAGACACTAATTCAGACAATTTTCCTCTCGGGAACCCGTTTCGAAGCGCAGTTGACTTTTCCGAACAAGCAGACACTCCGCCATCCCCCGACCGCCTGCAACGGCCCCGCATCCCCCGACCCACCGTTATCTGCGTTTTTATTGCTTGTGTCAAGAACAACGATCACTTACAGGAGCAGCATTCACAGACCCGCCGTCGTGCATCACCACCACGTCCCTTCAAGGCCACCGCGTAGCATTGGACGGGTCCAGGCATGAACAGAGGTCACAGCTCACCCTCCTGGAGAGGAGCGGCAGGTGTGTCTGCTCCACGTCCATGTCCACGTCCACGTCCCCAGGGCAGCCGCTCCGTTTCCCCCCCGTGGGTTCCTGGTCCAGAAATAATGTTCCTTCGTGTGATTAAAAAAAAGATAATCATCCAAAACACTGGATAGCTGAAGAGCTGCCCAGCGGCAGTAGTAGAATTTGGGAGATATTTCAGTCCGTCCTCCGTGAGCCCCTCCATTTCCATGAAAAAGAAATGTTTAACCACTTGAAAGTGTCCCTTCCGCCGGTGAAACACTTTCGTCTCGGAGACCCGGAGACCCGCCGGGCCGGGGGTTCGGTGGGGAGATTACATGCTAGCCGCTAACCGCTAGCGTTAGCTCCCGCTGAAAGCATGCTTGTGTTCGCTCTCAGCCAATCACATGACGGGACTGTCCCTCCTTCGCCGATTGGCTGACACGCACCGAGACACGTTCATGGTCGTGACTGAACTTCCGGCTTTGGCTCCAAAAGCAGCAGAGCAGACCGTGACACCTTCATGCTTACTGGGAAAAAGGCTGGTTTGGTCAGTGATTTCAGATCCATTTAATTTCATCCCAAGGGTTTCTGGTGAGAGGGCCGTCGACGGTGTCAACCCAAAATATTGACACTTATGTTTTTAAATTGAATTAAATTCATGAGGAGAAGATCATTAATTCACCGCGTTTCTTATCGTTTCACACACTTGGGGGTCAGAGGTCGCAGCTAACAGCTTCATTGGGGAAAAATAATTCTCAACACGGCTCAAATCAGATTCCCTTTTCAGGATTCAATTTAAAGACCTCTCCCTCTCATGATCTAGACCATATAGATATATATGAGATGAGATGAGATGAGAACAACTTTATTAATCCCGAAGGAAATTGTTGTGCCAGAGTTTCAAGTAAAAAACATAACAGTAATAGATAATAGTAGAAAGGAGGAAGAATAAGAAATACAATGAAATATGAATTGTCTCAACTGTTAGCTGTAACTACAAAGATATTCCTCCCATTGTCTTAAAACATGCAGGAAAGTACCGGTAATCGATTGCCCACAATTTTGAATGAGGGGCTGAATGCCTGTGTGAATCTTTGAGGTCATTTGATGATATCTTTTCACGATTCATGAATTCTTTTTTTTCGGTGTTTCTGAGAGCACGATGGCAGTGGTGTCTTATCTGGAATTGTCAAGACGCCGCTCTAGAGGGTTCTCCGGGTTGGTTGAGAAATGACAAGAAACGTCTGTCTCACGAGTGGGTATGTGCAGCTAAGGGACCCGGCTGACGCATTGGAAGTGACAGGTTTGCGGCTAGTGGTTAACCATGTCCTGATCGAGCGACCTTCGCAGAACTGTGTTAATGTTCCGGTCCGGCTCCACCCTGTATTCCCAACACACCGAGGTGCCGATGTCCAAGCGAGAAATACTCAGGACTCGCCGTTCGCCCTGCAGGACTTCACCATGACCCTGTACCTGCGTCACTACTGGAAAGACGAGCGCCTGTCCTTTCCGTCTCGCAACAACCAGAGCAGGACTTTTGATTCCCGGCTGGTGAAGAAGATCTGGGTTCCCGATGTGTTCTTCGTCCACTCCAAACGTTCCTTCATCCACGACACCACCATGGAGAACATCATGCTGCGTGTTTACCCAGATGGGAACATCCTCTACAGCGTCAGGTAAGCGGGACACGGCTCATCGCAGCCCCGTTGACGACCCGATCTTTTCCGTTGCTCCTCAAAGATTTGGTGGTCCATATCCACGCTGCAGCGCACACAGCCGCCAGGACCTTGTGCTTCCTTAAGCCTGCTCCAGCCAGCCTCATCCAGGCTCTTTGGTCTGGCTTCATAAACACAGGACTTTCTCCCTCCCATCTGCAAACCTCCAGCCCACCAAACACCAAAACATCTTCAGTTAATACCCAGACCTTTTCCAACATTTATTCCACATCGCTGTTACCTTCGGGGGTATTCGCAAACTCTCATCAATTAAAGATCGTTAGTTTTCCGACACTTATCCTCAAAACGGAAACTTTAAATTCAAACCGTACACAATGGTGATCTTAAGTCCACTCCCACCTGTTGTGTCTTCTAGTGTTCAGGCAAAGACACTGGGATTGGTTTAAAAACCACATACATTTAGTTTACTTTGGATGATATTTGTCTTCAAGATCCAAGAAATAAATACTAGATAAAAACGATGGGCTGGCAGCTGGCAGCTGGCAGCGCTTCCAACTGTTGGTAACGCGACACTCCTTTCGACTCCATGGTCCGATGACTCTTTTGGCCTTAACCCTTAACTGACCAATGCATACGTTTATTGGAAAATGTCTGTTCATTTTTGCAACAGTAACCAGTAGAGTCCAAAGGAGCCGAGGGAACAACTAGTTTCCCAGGAATTGCTGCGATTCATCACCCGAGTCTGACTGCGGAGCTGCTGATGCTCCAGTCAGAAGACAGCTGATGGTCGTGTGACGTAAGGGGTGGCCCGATCCCAGCCGCTCCCGGATTGGAAAACACAGCCGTGGTCTGGTCCTGAGATTCTCCAGATGGTTGTTCATGATGATTCCACCTTTGGTTTTTGTTTTTTTTTTTCACTTGTTTTGGCTTTTGACAAAAAGAAATCTTGGCAGACAAACGGGACAGATTCTGTGTCGTCACCCTCCCTGCCGCCGCAGGTTAAGGGTTTGCTGATTGAGACACTGCGTCTTCTGGATGTGGCCCTGCGGGTGGGCTAGGTTGTGGGGCATGGGATGGCGCTGCGAGCCGCGCAGGAAACGGTACGGGATGCGGGCGTGGCAAGCGGCGGCCCTGCAGCGGGGCTGAGGCATGGGTGGCAGCAGCGTCCACCGCCTCTGCTTGGAGCAGTAGCGGAAGGCTTCCCGCCGGTACTGCTTGTCTACATCATCGCTATTCATCCAGCCTCCCATAATGAAGACGTCCTCACCGAGGGGGCAGATCGCGGCGCCCTCGATGCCGGTAACCTCAGGCGGAAGGCTGTCGAGAATCTCTTGCGACGTGAGCGCGGCGGTTTTGTCCCGCGCCTCGTCGTCCCATGCTGCGTAGTTCTTTGGGCAGCAGGACGCCGTGTGGTAGAAGTTAGTGGAGGCAACAGCCACTTGGAAGATGCAGTAGTTGTCAAGCAGAGGCAAGGAGACAACGTCCCGCCACTGGCGGCTCTCAGTGTCAAAGCAAGCGGTTACCGTTCTTACTCCATCCTCATTGTTGGTCTCCATAGGGGCGCGTGCCGTCACATACACGTAGCGGTCCTCCACGCTCACCGTCTTCACGTCACGTAGGATTCGGGGGGCTGATTCCGCCTTGTGCCACTTGTCCTGCTCGGGTTCGTACACGCCGACATCTCTGAAGCCCGGACTAAAGTTCCCGCGGCCGCCGATGCTGTACAAGGTGTCCTTGATGCGGGCCAGGCCAAAAGAGTGCTTGCACATGTCCAGGCTGCTCACCTGCTCCCAGGTGTTCAGGCTCGGGCTGTAACGTTCCACTGTCTTGGCAAAGTCTGGCTCCATCGAACCGGCCACGTAGATGTGGGACTCTGTGGCAGCAATGGCGTGGCTGTCCAGGTGGTTATGGAGATGCGGCAGGTTGACCCAACGGTCCTCATCGATGAAGTAGCCCACGCATTCGCTCAGGTAGTCCCCTCCATCTGACACTCCACCGACCACCATGATCACATCCATTTTCTGGCCCGAGCGAGGGCCGGAGGCCATGTGAGAAGATGAGTCGGGATTGCCCGATCGGAAGTTTTCAAACCGGAAAGCATGTCCCTCTAATGTCTCAGAGACCAGTCCAAGGCAGGACTCTTTCACGGCTACCAGGTGCTCATTTTTCACCACCCCGACAAGGTAGGAGGGCCTGATTTGGGAGAGGTTCAGGAGGCGGAAGAGCTCCTCGAAGCAGTGGCTTCGCTCCTCCGGGTTCCTCCGAACCCACTTCACCACAGCTTCGAACAGCTCCTCCTCAGAGTCCACCGTGATCTCGGTGTCAGACAGCCACTTACGGACCAGCGAGAAGGGGAGCGCGTAAAACCCCTCGTCCTGGATCACCTTGGAGAAGTTGCAGCGGATCATGCTGGCTGCGCACAGGGCCAGTGGGTCGAGGGTGTACATGTGAGCGAGGCTGTGGACCACCACGCAGTTGGGTATGGACAGCTTCTTCCTCAGAAACTGACCGCAGAAGTCCTTCAGTCGCTGCAGGAGGAACCTGACGGAGATGCAGAATGAGGTATTTCCTTGCGGATCAGCTTTTCATGACATGCCTTTGTCTCCCACAAATGGATATGTGACCGTGAACACACCATACCTATCAGCTAGTTCCAATACTTGCTGCACGTTGCAGGTGCTAACTCGTATTTGGCCGGTGTACATGTACTGGATGACGCTCTCCACCGTCTCCGGGGTCGGACCCGTCTCAGAGTTCCATTCCTTCATCTCCACGCGGCGGGACAGAGACTCGGAGAACTGCCCTCCCAGCAGCGGGCCGAAATAGTCCGTGGCGGCGGCCAGGACGGACCCGTGGGCCGAGAGCTCAAAAGCATCAGCGCCGCCGGCCGTCACGCCCCTGTTGAAGACCAGTGTCACGTCGCAGAACATTCCCCGCTGCCTTTGCTCGTTCTGCCGCCGGGACAGCTCGGAGCAGAACGAAGACCAGACAAAGTCCTCCGTCTCCTCGGCACGTCCCGATGCCGTCAGAGCGCCGGGCCTGGCGGACTCCTCCGGGGGAGGGACCAACGCTGCCATCCTACTGCCAGGGAGCACAGGGAGGACAAGGAGGGAGACATGAGGAAGCATGAAAAGAAGTGTTTCCCTTCAGAACACGGCGCCCGGACGGCCTCGGAAGACCGGGCTGCGTGGACTCCATAGGCTCACAGGACTCCTTGAACACGCAACACTACTTTTGAGTTTCATGTGAGCTCCACTGATCAACAGGTCCATCAATGGGTCCATCAGCATAACCTCTGCTCTCACTTTGTATGAACACTTTCATCCCTTCACATCTGCTTGTCGATCTTCAGAAAGCCCCTGAACAAGTTGTCTGCGTGTCCGTGGAGGTTCTCAGTCATCCAGGTCACTGTGAATCGCTGTCAAAAACTTCTTGTCTTGGCTACCGGAATTGACTGGAATTTCTTCCGTTGAAGACGTTTCAGCCCTCATCCGAGAAGCTTCTTCAGGTCAGTGGCAGACCTGAGAACGGAAGAAGCCTCTCGGATGAGGGCTGAAATGTCTTCAACTAAAGGAATTCCTTTCAAGCCCAGTTGCTGAAACCAGAAGATTTCCACAAGCTGTCTGAGGTTGTTGGCCTTTTTTGAAGGTGCTTCTGAGTCCAATGTCGCTCGGGCGCCGTACCACCGCCACTGCCAGCACTCACTGGTGACTTGCAGTGGCCGAAAGGAATGACAGTGTTGAAGCCAGACTTCACAGAGGCTTCTCTTTTCTCAGATGGACTTCACAGTGTTTACAGGGAGCGGGTGACGCCTTGCTGACTGAGCCCATGACCATTAGGGGACGTTTGGCAAGCAGAGCCAAACCCTCTAGGGAAACGTCTCCAAACTACACCTGAGCTGAATAGTGAGCTGCGGGTCGAGATTGGCTGTTTGGACGAGCGGCTCCTTGGCCACCAGAGGCCAGAAATGTGAAGAAGGTTCAGGAAATAGAAGGACTGCCGGAAAGGAGGTCTGGTTACCTGCACCGTTCTTCTCGAGGACGGGGGAGTGTCAGCACGTCCGTGTGTGTCCTGCGAGGGGAGGCCGGCAACGTCAGCCCAGACCTGCCGTACGGAGTCCCTTTAACAACGACATGCCAGCGATGTCACCGTGAGGTCAGCGCCTACCTGCAGCGAGCACGTTCACGTTACCACAACCCATGGGAGGAACCCAAGCATTGGCGGCAATCACAGGTTTATGGAATCCAGCATCGACGGCTGCTTTACAGGACTCACAGCGAGGAGAACCATCACAGCTGTGCGCTCATCTCCACTCCTCTGAGAACCTGCTGTGACGTCACACAGGTGGGACACCTGTGAAGGCACCGCAGGCATGACCTCCTCCAGCCACTGTACACACACACACACACACGCACGCACACACACACACACACACACACACGCACACACACACACACACACACACACACACTTGCATTGCCTTGTGGCAGTGCACACTGCCCAGGCTGGGTGTGCATGTGTACTGTAGGTTTAGGTGAGATCACAGGTCTGGTCCTCAGCAGTTAGTGGTGAGCATCACAGACACACCCTCCTGAGTGTGTGGACACACGATGATTCATGAATATACACGTGTAGAGTGCACCGTGTAGGTCGATGCACCGCAGCCTTCACGCTCGCCCCCAGAACTTCGGCGACGGGACGTCTGGAGGTTCGAATCTTTCTGAAGGAAATCGGGGTGTGTGTCAATAACTGGCCGACCACCTCCGGTTGTGTCCTGCTGGAGCGTTGGGATGGTTTGCAAGAAGGTGTCTGCTACGTCTGTGGAGATGCTTTGTCTACTTGTGGAAAGTCTTCTCCCCTTTCACAGAGAGCCTTTCAGAAGTTTCAGATGTACCACTAGTCGTTCTCCTGTACGTTTCAGTCCTGATCTCAGCTTATTGAGTGAGACCCCTACAAGTTTCACGCCCACAAAGGTTCCTGCCAAACCAAGAGTTAAACCTAACTTCATATGAGAACCACAGTTCCTCTGTGTGCCAACCTTTGGCAGCTTCACCATGAAAACTTGGAGCGTTCTTTCCTGTCACAATCAAACCCTACATCTGGCTGGTGCTGAAGTCCCAGGGGTTGGCAGGAAACATTCACTCCACATACAAGTCCCCTCGTGACCTGAATCGGGGAGGACATGACTCAGACACGTTCTGCGGAGGTCTACTCGATAAAAACCATGACATGTTAGACTGATGTTGGTCACAGACACAGGACAAGGTAGAGCTTCCTCCCTCTCCAGCTGCTCCCAGAGAAGTCCAACAAGGACACAGTGACCGCAGTGCAATAACTGTGTGTGTGTGTGTGTGTGTGTGTGTGTGTGTGTGTTTGCATGTGTTTGCATGTGTTTGCATGTGTCTTCATGTGTCTTCCAGGGTCACAGTGACAGCACTCTGCTCGATGGACTTCAGCAGCTTCCCCCTGGACACCCAGAACTGCTCACTGGAGTTGGAGAGCTGTGAGGCACACACACACACACACACACACACACACACACACACACACACACACACACACACACACACACATCTTTCTCCTTATTGAGTTGAGATTAACCTCTACAGATGCCTACAATGAAAACGACCTGATGCTCTACTGGAAAAATGGAAACGACTCTCTGCGCACGGATGAGATCGTCCTCTCCCAGTTCTTCATTGAGAATTTCCAACCTTCCAGTGGCCTGGCATTCTACAGCAGCACAGGTAGGGCTGTGTGTGTGTGTGTGTGTGTGTGTGGGGGGGGGGGGGGGGGGGGGGCGTTGAGCATCAGTGGTGCCTGATGTCTCCACTCACTGTAAAGTGTAAAAGGGTGGCGACTCATAGGTCCATTTCCACCCAGAGGCTGGCTCTGCTGCTCTGTCTCTGCACGGAGACCAATACCACTCCATCATCAACACTGTGGCCAAGGCGTCCTCCTCACACAAACACACACACACACACACACACACACAGAGGCACCGAGCAGGGGCATAAACACGGGGTCAGCTGTTGGAGCTTTCAGCTGCTTTGGAGATGTTTGAGAAAAGACATGACACTGAGCATCTTGAGCACCTTTAGGACGTATCCGAGCAGCGGCTTCCTACTTCCTGCTCGAGACTCCGCCCCCACGCCTGTCCTCTGTGTCTCCTTCAGGATGGTACAACCGGCTCTTCATCACCTTCATCCTGCGGCGGCACATCCTCTTCTTCATGCTGCAGACCTACTTCCCCACCATGCTGATGGTGGTCCTGTCCTGGGTCTCCTTCTGGATTGACCGGAGGGCGGTACCGGCGCGCGTCTCACTCGGTGAGACACACAAAGATATATACACACACACAGATATACACACACACACACACACACACACACAAACACACAGCTGCCAAATTGTACCACAAATTGCAAATGACTGCCAATAGAGCGATTTGGGTGCAAAGTAAAATCAGAATTAATATCCAGAGCCATACATGTTGTTCACGATTATGAAGGTTGAGGAGATGCTGAAGACTCCGCTTCAGTGTTCATCATGTTTAGAACCCAGACTTTTACCGACTGCTTCAGTTCCCGTGAGTATCAGATGTTTTCCGACCCTCGAAGAAGCCGGAGCCATGATTCTTCATTTTCCATGCCCATGGCTTTTAGAACACACAGATGTGTTTGCAGAAGATCACGTCCCAGAAACAGGGGGGCATTTGGTTGATTTGGGCTGAAGAACCTCAACACAAACTGATCACAATTTCATTTTTATCAATTTTTGGACCGTTTGGATCCTGACCTGCACTAAGTTCTCGCTGAATGGGTGCTTTGCAGTTCATTTTGAACGTTAAATCCTGTCTAAGTAAAGGGTGGCTGCGGCTCCGTCCCATTGAGGTCACAGAGCAGCGGCGAATGCAGAAAGTCCACCGGTAGTTGTCGTTGAGACGTCAGAAAGTCATCACAGCTTTGAAACACGGTGTTGTCATGTGGCATTGTTTACTGGGCTAGAACATTTGTCCTAATTTCCCAGGAGCAACCCGGGTTTGTCCATCCGAGCGTATCCAACCCAAGCCGTTTAGACTTGTCGTGTGAGAAGACGCCCTGCGTGTCGGAGGTCAGCTTTTGCGTACAAACAAGCCTGCCGTGAGAAACGCCTCTCATTGCTCCCCTGCAGGTATCACCACCGTCCTCACCATGTCCACCATCATCACAGGGGTGTCCTCCTCCATGCCTCAGGTGAGCACAGACGGTCGGCGGGTAGAGCCCTCGGGCCAAAGGGTAGGAAGGGCAGAGCCCAGACGTTCTTCAGAACCGCTGGAAAAACATTTCGGCGTTCTTTTCGGGACGAGCCCGTCTGCAAAGCGGCTTCGGATCGTCCGAGGAGGGCGGGGGAGAGTCCTCCGCACGGGCCGCCGACAGGAAACTCCTCGGATCTTCATTTCTTTCTTCATGAACTTTGGTTGCGGGCTGGAAAACAGCTCATGATTGATCGAGCGGCATCTCTGGGCTCTTCAAATGGAGCCCCTGGAAAGTTGTGACACATTTTTAATTAGAGTGGACAAATTCTGCCTTTCTAGAAAATGGGCGGTGCTCTCCTGTACGCCTTCAAACAGTGGTTTTAGCTTGATTCAAGATATCGCGGGTTCACCCGCGGAGGTCAGAGCGCTGAATTTTCTATTTGAGTTTGTTTTCGATTTCGTCCCGTCGGCCACGCTCCTGTCCGTTTAAAAAAGGCAGACGCTCACCGGCTGTGTCTTTGCTCTCCAGGTGTCGTACGTGAAAGCGGTGGACATCTACCTGTGGACCAGCTTCCTGTTTGTCTTCCTGTCTGTCATCGAGTACGCAGCCGTGAACTACTGCACCACACTGGAGGAGATGAGGAAGATGAAGAGGGGCAAGGTGAGCCTGCTGGGGCCGACGGCGCCCTCTAGTGAACAACTTGTGCCATTACGCCCAGCCGCCCCGGTCGCGGTCGTGGAAACGCACAACTCCAGGAGGGCAGTTGAAGACAAACTTTGGTCAAACCTGGTCCCGCGCTAAGGAATGGAACTACTCGTAAAACGGGATTCTGGCCTTTGGCATGTTCTCCGCAAAGGTTTAGAAAAGCAGAATGTTCATCAAACGTGCAATACATGTGTGTGAATGAGAGGGATCCGAGTGGAACGGTGAGGCTTCAGCAACTGCAGATAAAGGAGGTGAAGAGATGGACGGCTGGAGAAAAGGGTCTGGGGTTATCAAGGAGAATCCTCAGAAGGAATGGAAACGTGGAGGAGACTGTGGTGAGACCAAAGATGCGGTATGGTTTGGAGACCCTGGCATCGAGGAGAAGACTGGAGGTCGCAGAGATGAAGATGTCGGAGATGTTGAGTTTTTTTTTGGGAGCGAGGAAGATGGAGAGGATCAGAATCAGAAAACTTTATTTGTCCCTGAGGGGCAACTGGGGGAAGTAACTCTCTCCAAGGGCCAGGAATAGGACCGGGAACGAGCCCATCGGAGAGACGGTACACGGTAGATGTTCTGGAGAGAAGGTCAGAGAGGCCAGACTGAGACGGCTGGGCCGTGGACGGGGGAGGGAGAACGATTACATTGATAGAAGGATGCTGGGGTCGGAGCCGGCCGGCAGGAGGTCTAGAGGAAGACCAAGGTGTGAGAGAAGAAGATACAGAGGATAGGGTTGGATGGAGGAGGTGGATTCCCTGTGGAGACCCCTGGAGGGGCAGCCTGGAGGAAGACAAGAAGCAGAAGATGACAGGAATTGCAAGAACGTATCACTAATATCTCATAAGTTCAACAACACGTGCAGAAGTTCTCAAAGTTTGCACGTCGTTTGACCAAGTTTCCTGACAATGATCGGGAAATCGCCTGAAGGTTTTGTGAAGAATGAACCTGAGAGCAGCAATGGTGGTGAGTGTCCTCCAAGCAAGGCCGGGTCGCTTGTTGATGCACACACACATCTGGGTTAGTATAAACCAGTGGCAGCCTGTGTATTTTACACCTAGGCCTTCAGTGGTGCTCCGAATCAGTCCACCCCCCAATAATTAGTTTATGGCTATAAAAAAATGTCTTATTATGCCGAAATTTAGTATAAAGAGAGGTGCGTTATCCGTGCGCTTTGTCTCCAAGCACTCCCGGTAATTTGCAGTGCACCTCGGAGCCTGTGAGCCAGGGGTTAGGGTTAGTTCGTGTTCATAGTTCATAGTTCGTGGCTTGAAAATGTCGGACAAATCCTTTTCCTTTCTTTACTATGCCGAGCTTTTCTTCAAAAAGAAAATCGCTTTAACAATATATTAGTAACTAAATCTGTTTCTTCTCCTCCTGAAGCCATTTTGGGTTGAAAAAAATGATATTAAACTAACACAAGTATAGTTCTGTTCGCAGCTCGCTAGTACGCTTCTCCTCACTAATACACTTGTCCGCTCTCCGACTATCCAATCAAAGGGTGCGAATACGCTGACGTTGCTGTCGCCTGCTAGAAGGCTTTGATGTCGCCAACTCAAAATCTGATTGGTTGAAGCAACAGCGTCATCAACACTTATTTTTTGCGTAAAGGGGTTGCAGAACCCATTGTGCAGGCCCCCCCAGGCAGACTCCTTTGACTTTGACCCTGCCTGGCAACAGATTATGGCTGATATGTGATTGGTTAAATGCTTTAGTATGAAAATGCATGTCTGAAAGCAGCACAAGCAGGAGAAAAGCTGTGAAAGGAAGTGAACAGACCGTTTGGAATTATTTAATAAGTATCCATGGACATAATATAATTAAGGTTTGTGATTCGGATATTTATTTAGGACAGCAGAGAAGGCCTTGCAGGCCCTGACGGCCCACCACTGGTATGAACTATAAGAGCATGTGGATTTTGAAGCCGCACTGCGCATGTCTTTACTTGCGGCGGCCACAATCGTCCGGGTTGGCAGTGTGTGCCGCTGATTCTGGGGTCAGATGATGCACACGCATGACTCCAGCAAAGTATAAGGTGCACGTCTGTAGCTTTTTACCACCGCTGTCTTTCTGTTTGACCACTTCGTTCCAGGATTTGTTTTTGCAGAGCCATTTTTTCTCCGGCTTCTCAACATCGTTCGGTGTTCGACGCTGTATCTGCTGCCGTCACATTTAACTTTTATCTCCGCAACTTTTCTGTCTTCTCCCTCCGGCTGCCAATATTCCTTCCAAAATGAAAAAGTCGGCGTCTAACTTTCCACCGACTCAATGCTGTCTTTTCAGCTCCCGTCCACATTCAACGCCAGCCAGGCCATGGCCTTTGACGGATGTTTCCATGACAACGACATGGAGCTGACCCCGTTCCCCCGCATGTCAGCGACTCTGACCTCCGACCCCCTCACGACGCCTACGCAGACGCGGGACCCGCGTCCCTCCGAGGGAACCCGCCTCCGCCGGCAGCGATCTGTGCGAGAAAACGTCGACCTGCTGGTCAACAACAGCTACATGATTGACTCGTACTCCAGGCTGGCGTTCCCGCTGTCCTACCTGCTGTTCAACACCATCTACTGGAGCCTCTACTCCTGATCCCGGTCGGAAACCTGACGCACGCAATGGAATTGCAACCATTTTTGAATTCACACGAACATTTGAGTTTCGTTCACTTTTTGCCGGGACCGTCAGCTCTTTGATTTCTGAACGCCGTTGTTTTTACCTGATCCTTTTCCTATAAAAGGGAAATTGTGCATTTGGATTATGTGCAATAAAAGTGTGTGTTTTTTGAGACCTGTTTGTTTTCATGGGGAAGCAAAGGGACTTTGCTTTCTAACGTGACAGATTCTACCGGCGTTTGTTCCTGCGTCTGGCGAGCCTCATCACATAGTCCTGGCGTGCAGGGGATCAGCTGCTGCTTTTCCAACACGTTCCGACAAATATTGCATTTGTGCTGGTCCGGCGATCCATTCTGAGGCAGTGATTCCTCGTCATTTTTCGTACTCGTCGATACGTTTCAGAGACGTTGCGGTCCGTTGCGGGAGCGGCCGTCCGCCACCCCGACATATTGTAGCGCGTCACGAATGTCGGGGTTCATGTTGACGCTTATTTTCTGTGTGATTTTGGGGTTACTTGGAATTAGGTGGATGTAGTTTGGGGTGCACTGAATTCCGGGGGTTTTGACCTGGAATAGAGGGGAACAGTGAGTTATATGAGGGCCGCACGACGCAGGAGGTCTAGCCGTCGTCTCTGGAAACCAACATTCCCGGTTGGATCCCGGCTCCTCCTGGTGAGTCCAAGTGTTGCTGAGCGACAGGCCAAAGCCCTGGACGCTCTGCTCCTGGTTCATCCACCATCCAAGGCTTCATCACAGAGATCCAGTTTCCCCACGGAGATTAATAAAGGATAAATGATAATTATTATTGCAGGCCGGTGTGGTGTGGCTATTGTTCATCAGACGTTGTACTCTGGTCCCCCGGGTGATTCCCTGACTAAAACGCTGCAATACGCGACGCCAGGTTGCCATGGTAACCGCGCCAAGCAATATCTGGGCTTGATCGACAGGCGGTAACTCTGGGCCGGATTAGGGTTCTATCACACAGAATCTAAGTTCTATCTACGACTGGAGTCACTCAGCCGGCGCTTGTTCGGGCTCGGTGACAAGACCATGCCCTCTCGGCGGACCGTGACCGTGACCGGAGCTCCGTGACCGTTGGAACCGTTAGCGTGTCCGCTCTCCCGCTGCTGTTTCCGGCCGCCGACGAGTGCTAGCTAACCGGAACGGCCAGCCGGTTTGGCCGCCGTGAGCCGGGACCTTCCAGACCGACTGTCCCGGGAGGTAAGACCGGATCCGACACAGTCGCTTCCCTTTTTTAATTTTACTTTTTAAAGCCCGTGTTCTGCCCTGGTTCGTGAGGCGCATGGCGAGGCTAATGCTAGGCTAGCATCCGGGACACCGCGGAAACAGCTGCTCGCTGATAGCGGAGGCATCGCGCCGGCTAGTGTCTGCTACGAAGGCGCTGCTACAGGCGTCTTTTGCGGCGATAAGTGTTTTTCTTTTGAACCGATAAAAAAAGTAATACAACCGTATTACTGCATCTGCCACTCGCCAACAACACCAGGACAAAAATAATTAAAGATAGGATGCCATAAATCAGGGGTGTCAAACTCATTTCTCATCGCGGGCCACATGCGGCCTAATGAGATGTCAAGTAATAATAGCATACTCAGCAATAAATAACCAAAATATCATGTCTTTCCTCTGCTTTGGTGTAAAGAAGCACAAAGACATTAGGAAAATCGTGGAATTTAGTGAACAATCCTTTTATAAAACATTTCATGAAACACCCCATATTTCCATAGACAAATGTGTCATTTACTTTTATCATTCACATGTATGCATTGCAACTGATCCCACTGATCGAACTTTAACATTGCTAATTGGTATTAAAAAAATATTGTAATACACTTTACTCATAAAGAACTTATAAAGAAGGGATTTTTAAACCATTTACACATGTGCATATAAAATCTAAATTGAATCCCTGCCTACCTACCCTTACAAACTAAAAACAGTGCTATTAAATGTGTAAGGAAGAAAGTATTCACCTGTCCTGTAAATGTTTAAACTTCATACATGAAATATGCATACGCATACAAGACATACTGAAAATGTATGGAGTTGCATGAACAGTAGAATTCCACCATACTCATTTGTTGTGAAGCTGGTGACTAACATTAAATAGCACATTTTCGCTAGCAATTAGTTAGCTGGCTTTTACCGCTGCTTCACTGATTTCTCGGCTCAGGCTGAAAGTGGGCCGCTGTTTCCTCAGACCCGCCAGCAATTCGCTGAATTTATCTCTTCTCAGTTGTCCTTGCAAGCTGTCATATTTTACGCTGTGATGAGTCTCGTAGTGGCGCCGTATATTATATTCCATAAATACCGAAACTTGTTGCAAACACATCAAGCACAAAGGTTTCCCGTGTGTCTCCGTAAATAAATAGGACATAGTCCATTTTTCTTTGAAAATTCTACACTCTTTATCTACTTTTCTCTGTTTTAATAACAACATTTTAGCTAATGAGGGTGTAGCAGGGAGGTAGAGAGCAAGATAGAAACAACATCATAACAAGCAGCAGAAAGTGCGTTGATAACGTCGGCTGATTGGTTCGTCTCAGTGATGCGGATTGTCTTCTATTCTGAACAAAATAGTGCGCCCTTAGCGGGAAATTCTCGAATTGCATTTAATTTAAAAAAAAATCCTTGTCTTTTATGCATTTTTTCACTTTCAAATTATCCTGCGGGCCTGATCGAACTTCCCTGCGGGACGGCTCCGGCCCGCGGGCCATATGTTTGACGCCCCTGCTTTAAAGGTCTTCAGTAACCTCCTCGCGGTCCTATCAATACAGACACTGGCTTTCCACAGGTCATTAAAAGGCATCAGAGGTCAGTATAGAAATTTGGCCTTAAATAGCATTACAAAGAATTAATTCCAATGTGAAGAGGCATTCAAAATTTCAAAACACTTGATGGGGGAAATATTAGTCACGATTTTATTTTAATTAGGCTGTATAAACATTTAATCAAGAATTTGGAGGATTTCAAGATCAAGAAGTCGGAGGATTTCAGGTACTTCGGGTCAACAGTCCAGAGCAGCAGAGAGTGTGGAAAAGTGGTGAAGAGACGGGTCCAAGCAGGTTGGAATGGGTGGAGAAAAGTGTCAGGGGTATAAAGAGATAGAAGACTATCAGCCAGAAGGAAAGAAAAGGTGTACAAGACAGTGGTGAGACCAGTGATGATGTTTGGACAAGAAACTGTTACAATGACCAAAAGACAGCAGGCAGAGCTAGAGGTTGCAGAGATAAAGATGTTGAGGTTCTCTTTGGGAGTGACCAGGATGGAGAGGATCAGGAATGAGGGTATCAGAAGAACGGCACGTTAGATGTTTTGGAGAGAAGGTCAGAGAAGCCAGACTGAGATGGTTGGGTCATGGACAGAGGAGGGATGGAGAATATATTGGTAGACGGATGCTGGAATTGGAGCTGCCAGGCAGGAGGTCCAGAGGAAGACCAAAGAGAAGATTGATGGATGTCGTGCGAGAGGATATGAAGGTAGTTGGTGTGAGAGAGGAGGATCCAGAGAATAGGGTTAGATGGAGAAGGTGGATTCGCTGTGGCGACACCTGAAGGGAAAAGTCGAAAGGAGAAATAGAAGGAGAAGAAGGCTGTATAAACATTTAATTATTTAAAACATTATCGGGTGATGATCGATGATGACGTTATCGGCCTCTGTGCTCAAAGCTGCAATTTTGTATCGGTAAAATGGGAAGGTGTTCATTTTCAGCAAATATGGACGAATAAAAGACTGTTCCGAGGCTGGTTAAAGGCTGTTGGCGGAAAACCGGGTGAGTCTTTTTGTGTTTTAAACGTTGCACACATGCAATCAGAAGGTCATAAGTCGGCGAAAAGCAGGCAGCGGTTGACTGTGGCAGACACAACAGCCGCCGCCGCTGGTCTGACCACCGCCGCTGCTCTGACCACCGCCGCCGCTACAGTGACCGCCTGCTACAGGGCCACGACAGGCGGAGGACCGGCGCCCTGCAGGGAGGCGCCCTGGGGTCTGAACGCTTCAGGGCAGCGCCACTCGTACCCGTCAAACCATCGTGTCTCCGAGTTGTTGCTGGCAATGTTTCCCAACCCTGGGAAGGACAAAACAAGTTTAATTATAACCTTTGGACTTGGCCTACATGTTAGAGAAGAACTGGGGTTCACGGAGACGTCGACATCTCCAACACAACTGAACATACTGTAGAGGCCCAGACACTCGTCTGTGACCATTTCAGAGCTTGTAGAGGTCTTCTCAAAGTGCCCCTCACAGAAGAACCACTGGCTTCTATAGCCTCAGCCAGGACAAAACACAGGATGTTCCTCGATGGAGAGAAGGAGCCATGCGTGGACTTCAAAAACGAGCATTGGAGGTTGAGCTGGAAGCACGATGAAAGAAAAAGGCCGTGTTGCCGGAGGTGTGCGCCAGCCGTCAGGAGGACGCTGATGAACTTTCTGAGGAAGTTGAAAACAACGCAGACAGTGCACTCACGGCTCAAATGATCGCCAGCTCAAATCCTCTGAGGCGGGGATACCAGGACAAATGGGCCTTGAACTGAAAAACGTTGTGACAGAGTGAGAGCCAAAAGGAAACAAGCTAAGATATACGCACTAATATTCATACCTAAAGTTAAATCCATGTGCTTCTTTACTTCCAGGGTCCCTCAGAAGGTCATATGTACCTATCTGCAACTATGTGGAATCTATTGCAGGTGTAAATGATTGGCATTATAAATCAACATCTGCAGTTGGACATGGAAATGAAATGTGTATAAAGTGACATAGAATAGGGTATTGAAAAGCATGAATTTTGATTAGCTGAAACCTGCAAAAAACCTGAGATAGTTACAAGGTTAAAACTACCTTTCAGTGTTGCTGTCAGACTGCATCGTCTACAACCCCCAGTTGTGTTTCGCTTAAACAAATGTGGAATTATTGCTTTGCTTTACGTTTCAGTTTGTGTCTGGAGGAATTCGTCAGTCCCTGCAGTATTTCCAACTTTGCCAGCTGCCACTGTGTATGCCAGCTCTGTGGAGAGCGACAGCCTTAACCCGTCCAGCTGCCTCTTATGATGTCACACCCAGGTCAGCCCTTTGCAGCTGAGCCACTCGGAGGGTCGTGCACTGGATACGCCTGGGTCTACCAGGTACCTTCATCTTCATCAGCCCTAAGAACCGCCTTTCCACGGCACTCAGGAAGAACTGGAAGAACCTGTAGGAATTATCTTCACTCAATATTCAATCTTTGAAATTATAGTTTATATATGTATATATATATTTTATTTATTCATTTTTAACATAATTGAGTTAGAGAATTACTATTGAGTCTGAAATGACCTGCACATGCCCAGTCTTTATCCTATTAGCCATTGTTATTGAACTCAATAGGGGGGCTGTCCAGCCCGGGACGTGGCTCATCGCCGTCTGGCGAGTTTGTAGAAAAGGAGGAGGCTCGATCAGTGACGGGGTCGCTGATGCGAGGCGATAGCGAGGGAACGGCAGCCCCACTGCTTTGTGATTGGCTGTTGCTGGAGCATTTGGGGACCTCTCTCCGACTCAGGCCTAACTAGGACTGTGGCATAGGGTCTCACACACACACACACACACACACACACACACACACACACACACACACACACGCTGAGTGGCAGCGACATGTGAGCGCTCTCACATTTACTATTCTGGGTGAGGGAGAGTAGGAGGGGATGTAAGGGGAGGGGGGCCTGAGCCTTTTCTTTCTGCATGTGGCCAAGTAACCGGGAAGAGCTCTCCATGACTTTGACTTGTGTTTTTTAGGGTCTCAGTTTGTGTGGCCATAGCAGTCTTGTGTTTTCTCCCCACTGTAGGCTGGAGAAGATGGGGTGCTGCTTTAGTAAGGAACTCAACACCAGCCCGCAGAATGAGAGGAGCAGATTATTACAACCCCCTTTTCACGATGGGCCGAGCGAGGAGACTGAGCGGGTCAGGCAAGAGGCTACAGCTCTGGCTAAACATGTGAGTTTTGAAGAAGAGGAGACACGTGGACAGGCGACTGTGAAAGATGAGCAACGATGTCCCGGAACAGACAACAATATGTTGACAGAGGCAGTTCTATTTGTCACCGCAAGTGAGAAGGACTTCATATCACAGAGCATTCAAGAGGAGGAGCGGGCTATTATTGTCGCAAACTATCAAACAGAGTCGGACACAGCGGCAGGCGATCCGGTCCGGCCCGGCTGTGAGCCGGTTCCCTATATGGAGGCACCCGTGCCGAGTCCCGTCAGACACAAGATTCTGGAGAACGCCAGTCTAAGGGCTGCATGGTTCAGTCAGAGGCATCCACCGCAGGAGAAGTGCCGGTTGACGCCCGCCAGGGTTCCCGCCGCTGATCACCAGGATAGCGACAGCAAAGTGTCGGGTGGCCAGTGTCTGAAGTCCAGCACCATCCAGCAGATACAGCAACATTCTCCTCGTGCCAAGCCCAAGGAGGACACTGAAGAGTTTGCTTGTGTTATTAAGACAACACTCAGTCAGGGGTATGAAACGTGGACACAACAATTCTACAGCATATGTTCCATCGACACCAGTGACCTTGACCATGATCCTGGCCCCGGGCAGTGCCAAAAAGTTGGAGTCACGGCAGCCGCCGCTCCCGGCACAGAGGGCACTCCGCTTCCCTGCCGAATAGAGACGGCCCTGGACCCAGCGAATGGCACGGGATCTGAAAGTACCCGCCGGTCACGTCATAAGGAGAAAGCCGTCTTGGCTCACACTGACTTGCACCAGCGGACCATTTTGCCTCGTCCTGATGCTTCTCCTCAGCTGATCGACAAGTCTTCTGACCTGTTGCCGCACAGCAGAAGTGCAGTGATCAGCCGGGACCGTGTTGGAATGACACATAACAAATCGGATGCCTCTGGTGGACCCAATGTCCAAACAATAGAGGATGCAGATAAAGCCGTCAGGTGTGCAAATACCAAAACTATGTGTGTTCAGGGGGCAGAGGAGTGCATGTTTTCAGAGAGTGTGTGTTCAGAGGAGATGAACAGCTACGGACCAGCGGATGGAGTTCCTACTACCTCCAAGGAAGCTGCAATCGGCCAGAAAGAGAGCGAACTGGATCGTAGCGCGGATTCATACTTCAATTGTCAACAGTTCGAGGCCGAAGTCACAGCAGCCTGTCAGACGGAGCTCGATCCTGTCTGTCAGAGCTCCTGCTGTTCAGGGCCTCCGAATGAGACACTTAGCAGGACCGTGTCTGTCAAAACCTTAAGCCTTGAAGATGACAGTCTTGATGTTGGTGCAGCAGATCCGCGTCAGACCCGAGTGTCCTCAGTGTCCCCGGTCTCTGCCTTGTCTTCACTGCCGGCTGCCATCTCTTGTAACACAAACCTCTCAGATATGAGAGATAAAACGTCTGAGGAAGTGCACTTTGATTCAGACCGTTCAGCGTTGAAGAGTGCTGAGCCTTCCGTTGTGGACAATGAAGAGAAATCTGACCCTGGGATGGTTGACAAAGTGACTGATCGTATCAGTGTAGTTTCCCCCCAAATAAGTGCAAACCATCCTTTAGAGAATTCCATTGTGAAAATGATATCAGAAATCTGGCAGAGCATTGCAGCTGATGAGAGCAGTTATATTCCACCTGTAACGGCTCAAACATCCTCTCAGCCAACACGGAGAAATGGAAATAGTGGCCTGTCGATGTGTGAGGGTGTGAACAACCTAGCTCTGGATTTGAATGTTGCTCCTCAGGAACTCCAGAATAGCAGTGAGGACTCAAGTCAAATTTCCTTATCTCTGCCGCCCACTCCTGGAAGTGAGGCTTCTGTTCCTGCCTCCTGCCCTTCACCCCCCTTCTCTGTGAGCAGCTCTTTCGAGGAACTTGGACGGAGTCTTTGTTCGGACATATACAGCGACGCTGAAGACACGCGGGGGCTTAGTCATGAAGCTGCAGATACAGAGGCTCCTCCTGCTGCTTCTGATCCCTCTGAAATATTCCCCGACAGTGTGTCAGAGTCTCTCCAGCCGGATGAGCCCCACCCATCGAGTGGAGCTCTCGAAGAAATAAGTAGGGAGCAACCAGAGGTCCGCTTCACTGTCGGCGGGGCTGGTACCATAGAATCTCCCATATGCACCGGGATATTATCCGAAAATGTGAATGGCATCAACTTCTGTGACTCTTTCATGATTCCTGAAGTCAACAGTTGTCAGGGCGAGAGACGCGTTGCTCTGCAGAACAAGGACAACCCCAATATCACGGTGGACCCTGATCAGGTTGACTTGCATGCCTCAACGCCGTCTTATGAAATCCACCTCTCATCGGCCGGTGCGGAGGAGAACAAGCAAGAGGGAGGTATGAGGGAAATGGTGTCAGAGCTGCTGGGAGAGGACGCAGACTCTATCCGGCACCTCTGTCCTAGCGCATGGCTCCGTCTCGGTGTGGAGGACAGCGGGTGGGGCCGGGGGTTGCCGCCGGCCGAGCCCGGCCAGGACACGAGCGAGGCGATCCCGGCCTCGGTGTCAGAGCTCCAGCCGGCCATGGCTCTGCTGGGGGCGTACCCCTACAGCACGGCCATGCCTCAGGGAGGCTGTGTGTGGGACTGGCACACTGACTGCCCTCAGTCTGTAAGTCTTCATCCTGCATGTGGGCGCACTCTCAATTTGCTGAGGACTGGCAGATTTCACCAGAAAGCCTTCAAATGTTTCTAACTGAGATAACCTGCTCCGCCCATACGTGTTACAATGACAACAAAGTCAAAATGGAGAAAATACCTAAAAATTTAAGGTCCCAGTATCTGTTCTTTTTTCAATCGTTTCAATAAGCGGTTAGTAGCCAGAAATTATTTCAGTTGTCGTTTCGAATGCCTTTTTCCTCAACAGAATCACTAAATTTATTAAAGGAACATACACAGCATTTTTACAAATGACCCAAAACAGCACAAAATCACCCCAAATCTGTGGGAAATGACACAATGCCACTTCACTTTGTGGAAAGTGAATTAAGAGGTCAGCACTGATATTTCTGGATACAATAGGTTTCTTCTATATCTTAAGTAAAAGAGACAACGTGCCTGGCTGTAATTGAAACTGACACCTCTCAGTCTAGTAACACTGAGGCCTGTAATGACAACAATCTTGCCAAATTAAAACGCCCTGGTCAGAATAACTCAAGCGCATTAATACAAATCTTCTTCTTCTTCTTCTTCTTCTTTCGGCTTTTCCCGTTAGGGGTCGCCACAGCGAGTCAACTTTCTCCATCTAACCCTATTCTCTGTATCTTCCTCTCTCACACCAGCTACTTTCATATCCTCTCTCACTACGTCCATAAATCTTCTCTTTGGTCTTCCTCGAGACCTCTTGCCTGGCAGCTCCAATTCCAGCATCCGTCTACCAATATATTCACTATCTCTTCTCTGTACATGACCGAACCATCTCAGTCTGGCTTCTCTGACCTTCTCTCCAAAACATCGAACATGTGCCGTCCCTCTGATAGATTCATTCCTGATCCTATCCATCCTGGTCACTCCCAAAGAGAACCTCAACATCTTCATCTCTGCAACCTCTAGTTCTGCCTGCTGTCTTTTGGTCATTGTAACAGTTTCTAGTCCATACATCATCGCTGGTCTCACCACTGTCTTGTACACCTTTCCTTTTATTCTGGCCGATAGTCTTCTATCACATAGTACCCCTGACACTTTTCTCCACCCATTCCAACCTGCTTGGACCTGTCTCTTCACCTCTTTTCCGCACTCTCCGTTGCTCTGGACTGTTGACCCTAAGTACCTGAAATCCTCCAGCTTCTTGATCTCCATTCCCTGTAGCCTCACCGCTCCACCCGAGTTCCTCTCATTCACACACATATATTCTGTCTTGCTGCGACTAACTTTCATTCCTCTCCTTTCCAGAGCATACCTCCACCTCTCTAGATTTTCCTCTACCTGTTGTCTGCTCTCACTACAGATCACAATGTCATCCGCAAACATCATGGTCCATGGGGATTCCTGTCTAACCTCATCTGTCAGCCTATCCATCACCATTGCAAACAAGAAGGGGCTCAGTGCTGATCCCTGATGGAGTCCCACCTCCACCTTGAACTTCTCTGTTACCCCTACAGCACACCGTACCAGTGTCTCACAGCTAGCATACATGTCCTGCACCAGTCCAACATACTTCTCTGCCACTCCAGACTTCCTCATACAATACCAGAGCTCCTCTCTTGGCACCCTGTCATATGCTTTTTCTAGGTCTACAAAAACGCAGTGCAACTCCCTCTGGCCTTCTCTGTACTTTTCTATTAGCATTCTCAACGCAAATACTGCATCTGTAGTACTCTTCCTAGGCATGAAGCCATACTGCTGTTCACAAATGCTGACTTCTGCTCTCAGTCTAGTTTCCACTACTCTTTCCCATAACTTCATTGTATGGCTCATCAACTTTATCCCTCTGTAGTTGCCACAATTCTGCACATCCCCTTTATTCTTAAAAATAGGCACCATCACACTTTGTCTCCATTCTTCAGGCATCTTCTCACTCTCTAAGATCCTGTTGAATAATCTAGTCAGAAAATCTACCGCTGCCTCTCCTAGACACTTCCACACCTCCACAGGTATATCATCAGGACCAACTGCTTTTCCACTCTTCATCCTCTTCAATGCCTTCCTCACTTCACTTTTACTAATTTTTGCTACTTTGTGGTCTACAATAGTCACCTCTTCTACCCTTGCCTCTCTTTCATTTTCCACATTCATCAGTTCTTCAAAGTACTCTTTCCATCTTCCCATCACTCTTCTAGCATCTGTCAATACATTTCCCTCTCTGTCCTTTATCACCCGGACCTGTTGTACATCCTTTGCATCTTTATCTCTCTGTTTCGCCAACCTGTATAGATCATTCTCACCCTCCTTACTATCCAACCGAGCATACAAGTCATCATAAGCCCTTTGTTTTGCCTTTGCTACCTCTATCTTTACCTTTCGCCGCACCTCCCTGAACTCCTGTCTGTTCTCTTCAGTCCTCTCAGTATCCCACTTCTTCTTCGCTAACCGCTTTCTCTGTATACACTCCTGCACTTCCTCATTCCACCACCAAGTCTCCTTATCTACTTTCCTTCCAGATGACACACCAAGTACTCTTTTACCTGTCTCCCTGATAACACTAGCTGTAGTTGTCCAATCATCTGGAAGCTCACCCTGACCACCCAGACCCTTTCTCAACTCCTCCCTGAAAACCATGCAACACTCCTCCCTTTTCAGCTTCCACCATTTTGTCCTCTGCTCTGCCTTTGTCCTCTTCATCTTCCTTGTCACCAGAGTCATCCTACAAACCACCATCCTATGCTGTCTGGCTACACTCTCACCTACAACTACTTTGCAGTCACTAATCTCTTTCAGGTTACCTCGTCTATACAAGATGTAGTCTACCTGCGTGCTCCTACCTCCGCTCTTATAAGTTACCCTATGTTCCTGTTTTTTCTGGAAAAAGGTGTTCACTACAGCCATTTCCATCCTTTTTGCAAAATCTACCACCATCTGTCCCTCTGCATTCCTATCCTGGATACCAAATCTGCCCATCACTTCTTCATCCCCTCTATTGCCTTCACCGACATGTCCATTGAAGTCTGCACCAATGACCACTCTCTCATTTCTGGGAATATTCTGCATCACTTCATCTAACTCATTCCAGAACTTCTCCTTCTCTTCAGATTCACATCCCACCTGCGGGGCATAGCCACTAACAACATTGAGCATCACACCTTCGATTTCCAGTTTCAGACTCATAAGTCTATCTGACATTCTTTTCACCTCTAGGACGTTCCTAACAAACTCCTCCTTCAAGATAACTCCTACTCCATTTCTCTTCTTGTCAGTACCATAATAGTACAACTTAAAGCCTGCTCCTAAGCTTCTAGCCTTACTACCTTTCCACCTGGTCTCCTGGACACACAGTATATCCACCTTCCTTCTCTGCATCATGTCGACCAGCTCTCTACCTTTTCCTGTCATAGTCCCAACATTCAAAGTCCCTACTCTCAGTCCCAGACTCTTTCCCTTCCTCCTCTCTCTCTGCTTCCGAACACGCACTCCACCTCTTCTTCTTGTTCTTGTTCTTCGACCCACAGTAGCCCAATTTCCATTAGTACCCTGTAGGTCATCAGTACCAATGGCGGTCGTTGTTAACCCGGTCCGCGACCGATCCGGTATGGTATAGTTTTGGTTGTCTCGCATATTTGGTTTTGGCAAAAGTTTTACGCCGGATGCCCTTCCTGACGCAACCCTCTGCATTTATCCGGGCTTGGGACCGGCACAGGGAGACACTGCTCCGTGCCCCCCCAAGGCAGGCTTGGAGAGGCACGGGCCAGTGCCGCCCTGAGGCTGCATTAAGCGCATTAATACAAATAATGAATACATTTGGAATAAATAAATAAGAGACATTTTTCAACAGAATGTTGATCATTTAACGATGCACTGTGAAGATGAGTCACCCTCTTGGTGAGGCCAGTTGCCATGACAGAGAAGAACCACAATGGAATCGAGTCTTAGTCCTTTTTTGGTCTGCGCAACACTCACTGATTCTTAGCAGACATTTCTGTAGCTCTTTTAACATACACCTTAAAATGTTGACATTCTTTGAATTACATTCGTCCCTTCATCCATACAACCACAGGTACCATTTTTCCCTGTCGTGTGACCAGAATAGATTGTGAAGTTACAGAGGGCGTGATTTTGCATCTTTCTTTCACAGGATTGGATCATTGCAAAGGGCTTTTCCTTATTCTTATATTTGTAATATTCTAAATTGTTCTTCGAAATGCCTTGAAAAACAGTGTCCTGAATATTACGTCTCATTGGACGAAATATTGAGTCCAATAGCTTTGAATTAATATGTATCGTGTTTGCGTATGTTTGTATCCCCGAGTGATCTTATTGGGCGCAATCAAATAATCCAAAAAGTTCAAAGCTGGGAAATATATCCCTGTTCTGTTTTTGCTTTTCCTTACTAACGCAAATTGTTGTCTGTCATGTGTTATCAATGGTCACGTCATGTTTTTTTCCTCTCGGTGCAAGTGCTTACCTGCAAATAGGACTGAACCTTCTCTTCAACAGTAATATTCCACACTTTGTTTCTCTCGGTCTCAGGATCACATTCCCACTTCAAGCCTCAACCCAAAAGCGGAAGTCTGGACCAGCGGCCATTTTAGCTTGGAAGTTCCTGCCCCCCCTTTCCCTCAACCCCCGGGGCAATGGCTACACTTGCCCGTGGACCGGGCGAGTCACGAGGGTAGGGTGGGCTTCTTTTGGCGGGGATGAGATGTTATCCCTTTATTCCTCACCTTGTCAAGATCAAAAGTAGCCCTGTGATTTTTAGGTTACATCCCAGAATTGGAGCTGCAGGACATGGTCCTGACCGAGGCCGGAGCTGATCCCTGTGCGGTGGAGTGTCCGATACAGGCTCAGAACCCTAACTCTAACCCTGCCGTTAATGGAGAGGTTACTTACCCACCTGTCACAGGTGTGTCCAGTCTCAAAGTTTCCTCCCTGAGTATATTGCAAATATTCCTGTTAGATTCGCAGACTCTCAGCTATATCGTGACTGCCTTCCACTTCAGATGAGGTCAAACAGCTACTGAAGACAATTCTGGAGTCCTGCCTGACCAGGTAAGAATACTGGGCACACTGTTGCACTTCCATCGTGGAAGGCGTTTGTGTTTTCACAATAGACTATTGTTACAGCATGTTAGTAGTATGGCTAAAAAGTGACACCACAATATTCGGAAGCAAGTTTTGTTTTTTCAATATGTTTCTCAATATCTGCTTGGACCTGTAAAAGGCACGGTGTGACGGAAAACAGACGGAAGTTTTTCCCAATACACCCTCATCATCTCCAGATACAGTCATTTTCCTACTATCTGTTGTCATTTCCTCAGAGAGCACCTCTGTAAGGACCTGTACCTCCAGTCTCAGATGGACTGTGATCAGTACATCTCCATAGCAACGCTGGCGAGCCTCGACAAGATCAAGAATCTCAGCAAAGACCCGGCCATCATCCTGGACATTGTGAAATGTGAGTTTCTATTGAGTTTAACTCTGACTATTGTCCTCACGCAAAATGTTTGTGGGATAAAGTACTAATGCAGGGAATATGCAATCAATTCCATATAATGTCTATTCAAGTAACCTGATCCACTGACAGCGATCTAAGTGGTTCACTGCTGTCTCTGTGAAATCCCCTCTGCTTGGCAGCCCTGCCCCAGGTCCAGGTGGCACCTTGTGGGCAGAAGGTCCGGCCCTGCCAGAGTCGATGTGTCTTGATCCTGCGGGAGATTTCCGTCGCGACACCCAAAGAGGCAAGAATCCTCTGCCTGCACCAGTACAATCGGATTTTTAACAATATATGAACCAGGGTGTTCCTTTGCATGCTCAACTGTCAGTTGCTGTGGATGGAGTCGGCCTCCGAAAGACGTCTGCTTGTTAGTGTGAGGTCTACCTACCAGTGTTTCTGTCTGCAGGAGGTGGAGGCACTGTTTTCTGGAGAGGGCATGCCAAAGTTCCTGTGCTGTGAGTGCGTAAACAACAACAACTGGTTCATCACCTTCCAGTCTGAGGCCGATGCACAAAGTGTAAGACACGGCTGGTGGTGTTATTAATTTTTCTGTTCATTTTTCAAAGGTTTTCATCAACGATGTGAGATTTTTCAACATTTTCTTGTTCATATTCATTGTGACTAAAAGAAATTTCCATTGCACTCCAAATCAGTCCACATGTTTTGTTTCTATTGTCAAGGTGTCAGTGTTCTTGCTGTGAAATGTGAGGCCTGTTTGGACCAAATGTTCTCTGTGAGAAATGTCACGTGTTAATATGTAACTGAGTGTCTGCAGGATAAAGATTCTTTTACTGGGAGGTAAATACCGCTGTCCATCACACTAAAGTATTGTGGTCCACTGAATTTGCAGTTGTTAGTAAGTGACTTGGGGTGTTCTCATGGTGTCGAAGCACCTGGCCTTTGTCAAATCGACTACTAGTGACTTACAAGACGGTGTTGATGGCAGCTCCCTTGGCACTAGCCAATGCACACTCTTAAACTTTGGTTTGTTTTGATTCTCTGAATCTGACTTAAGTTGCAGCGTGGTCAGATCATGGCCTGATTTTGGTATGTGTTTCCAACGCAAGATCCGTTGGAAGGCTGGGTCCCAACAAATCTCTCTCCTGTTGTTCCGGTGTTTGTCCTCAGGTTTACAGGTATTTGAGAGAGGAGGTTCAGGTGTTTCAGGGGAAGCCCATCTTGGTGAGAATAAAGGCCAAATCCATGGCGGCGTCCTCCTATACAGCCAACAGTTGCTACCCAGAAGCCCAGCCGGACAGGTCCCTCAGCCACCAGGGTGCCTTCTTTCCTGCCACAGACTACCAGCTTCGCTGTCCCACTCACGTTGCTGCCACTCAGCCAGCCTTCCAGCTGTGCAGTCAGGTGCGCTGAATAGCTCACTGGAATAGTTTTAAAGAATTTGATGTGTCATTCACAATATGTCGTTCTGATAGGAACATGCTGCATGAGTGTGTGTGTGTGTGTGTGTGTGTGTGTGATTCGTTTTTTCTTTGATTCTCTTGAATGTTATCCGCCCTTACAACAGCTAGCCAAGTGTGCAACTGATTTAGTTTCCACGTGTATTTTTTTTTTTTTTTTTTTTCGTTTTTTTTTCTCTCCAGCTTCCTCTGATGGTGGACGATTTCATACATGGCTTTTCATCTGGGGCCAATGTCAAGCCTTACGTCCCATTCAGCCAGAGGTACTTATCTTTGAAGACTTTAGATGAAGCCGGAGTTCACAAAGTGGAAGGTTGCGACCCCCTGAGTGTCCCATATGCAGTGGCAGAGTGGTTTTTTAAACTTGTTTCAAAATCATGAAACGGTCGTACATCATTTGAACCGACAATTTCTCCGGACGGCCGGGGTCATAACCCTCTGGAACCTTTACACAACTTGAGTTTGAGAAGAGGCTGTGACAGAAGTGACATGTGAACACTATTATATCCCTCTTTCCTGTGCTTTGCATATCAGCAGGCTTGTTGTGTGTTGCAGGCGAGGCTCGAACCATCAGCAGCGACAGAAAGGCTACTCTAACCCACCGGGACCATTGTCAGAGAACTGCCCTGCCCCCTCTCAAACAGGGGTTCGGGGGCAGGGTCGAGGCAACACGCGACATTATGGGCGAGGTGGAACGACAGAAGTCACCAAGCAGCGCTTGCCCGCTCCTGTCGGACAAAGGTAAACAACATGAACTTGGTTTTTGCAAACTCTAAAACGTCGCATTAAAACATACACACAAGACTAAGAGACATATTTTTTTTAATTCATTGTACTTCACTCATTGCATCAATCCGTTGTGGGAAACTATATCTTAGCACTTAACCCATTATGGATGAGCTGTTAGCAGTTGGCAGCCTCTTAGCGGCGCCAGGGAGCGGTTCAGAGCGCTTGAAGGAGCGCAGGAATCCAACCAGGAATGCTGGGTTCCACATATGAACGTCTAACCCCCTGAGCCACGCCGCCCCCTTATATGATTCCTGCCAGGCCAGATTATTTGAGAGATTACAATTTTTCATGATATATAGACGTCTACTGGTCTGAGCTTTAATGCATTCCAATGATCATGAATGTTTTGATTCCACCGTGTTAATATTTGTACTGAAAGAATTTTAACATGTGCAATTGTATGGATCTCTATTTGCACCTGAATATATATCTGATGACTGTCTTGAAGGAGAGGAATCAGCCAGAGGGGGAGGGAGAAGCTGAGGTCCACTGCGACTCTTCATGTAAGTAGACACCCTGTTTTTCTGTTTAACGATCACTTTAAACGTACAAAGTGGATCTTTGTGTGTTCACGCAGAAAACAGCGAAGCGCGTGCCTCCGTTGGAGACTCCTCCTGCTCTAGAGCTCGGCCCGAAGAGCTTCCCTCCTCTTTGTCCGCCAAAGAGTCCCCTGATAATGAAGCCCGAAATGAACGGCGGAAGCGTAGAGGTTTGTGAGACGCTCTCGGTCTTGGGACAGCGGCGATCAAGCACCTATCGCTGATCCTGTTTTCTCTTCTTCCCAGACGGCCTGGAAGGGCAGCAACACATCGTTGTCAGCAAGGTCACAGGAGCCTCATGCTGACCTGCAGAAGTAAGTTCCCTCCAGACAACAGCCGGGTGACAATAATGATGTCGACGACGACCCACAGTCATCTTGATACTTGATCTACTTTATCCGTTTGATTCAGAGGGAAACTAGATTTCTGACCGCTTCCTGTCCCAAAGCTCTGATCGATTGTCTGACGCGGGATATAATCCAAACATATTGCAGGTCAAAGGTGTGTTCATAGCAAGTGAACCTTTTTCGTTGCCGCAGGAACATCGAGGTAAAGACCATCGAGGGCAAACCAGCTCAGCCCGCCCAGGAAACAGCAAATGTAAGACTTTTCTTTCTGTCCTCATTTAAGGCTATTTGAAACCCAGTACTCATTTGCATCGACTTGTTCCAGCCTGCAAGCACCGGGTCGAACAGGATAGAACAACAATTCTGCACCTGTGATGAAATAGAAGGAAATTTTTATTGATATATTGATGTTATATATAGTATTTATATTAGAAGAGATAGCAGTGCACAGACATGGACAACACTTTGTAAGGCAAGTGTTGCCTTTAAACTTGAATTTCACCCATTTCACAAATGATTCTATGAACCGTTTAGTAGCTGCTGTTTTTTATTCGGACATGTATTCGCTTTGCTTTGAGAAGTGGAAAAAATGGTGAAAAGAAAATAGGAACAGAAGGCTTTTTATTCCCCAAAATACTTGAAGCAGTATACCCTGTGCAGTCAGTGAGTGCCTGCGGTCTGGAGCTGCTGGAAGTGGTTCTTCTGCAACATCTCAGACCATCTGTTGGCGTTGAGGTCAGGTAACTGAGCTGACTATTGAAGAGCATCAAGTCACTCTTGAGTTGCTTACCCAGCGTGCTGCAGCTCCAGTCCTTTACAAACCCCAGAGCTGATGTGTTATGGCCGGTTTGACATTATAAGCAGCGTGTGTTGACTCTGCTTCCCCTTCGTTTAGTCGTACAGTGTAGAAGGCGGCTTCTTCCCCTGCAAGGTTTATTGCATTACTTCAACCTACACCCACAGTACACCACTAAAGGGCAAGAAATAGGTGTTGGGAAAACAAATGGGCTCATCCCAGTGTGAAAAAGACGCCCCCAGTTTTTAAACGTGTGCGTCTATCTCGCCACAACCTCCCCTCCCATGTGGAATCAGTCTGTCAGTGGAATCTGAAGCCTGATGTGCGAGTGACCTACTAGAGCTTAGGCAGACGTCATTTACAGAAAATGTCAAATATGTGTAGGAAATGTTTTCATACTTATGCAGCGCTGTGCTCTGATTGGCCAGGAGTCAAAGAAGCCGAGCTACGCCGAAATCTGTCAGAAAGCCTCCAACAGAAGACCAGTGCTGCCTGCCAATCACACCTCCTCGAGGATGGAGCCCCTCCCATCTTACCCGGCGTAGACCCCGGACTCCGTCCTGTTTCCAAAGCGATTACGCAGGATGGAGAGAAGACATTTGTCTCCGTTTTGATACCATCTACATGATGTCATAAGAGGGTATGATGTGTAACATTAATGTTACATTAATGTGGGGCTGAGACTGCCGGGCAGGAAGGGACAGTAGGAGCAGCTCAACTCTCCGCTCGCCGTTTTTGCTGCTTTTAGTTCTTCATCCGACATCGGGCTCGATCCGCCCGATTCCTTTTCTGATGCTCCTATTCCTGGGATTTCATTTGAGTGTTTCACTGAGCAAAGTGTTTCCGTTCATCTGCACGCGTGTGTGTGTAGCTTTCGTGGTTTACATGTTGATGAAAAAGGGTTAGGCCTGAAATGCCAGAGGTCCAATTTGTTTATTTGATGACATGATTTCAGGTTTTCAACTTGTCTTTGAAGCACACTGTGCATTAGTCCTTTCCGTCTGCATTTCTTTAGGTTTTTAATTTAGTTTTAGGATTTAATTCATGTGGTCTCTTTTTTTTAAAGTACATTTGATTGTGATTGTAAACCTCTGCACTGCGGCTCTTCTGATTTCAAGACCTAAGCAGTCGCTAGTCGCCTTAGTGGGAATATTTAGGTTTGTAAACTGAATTTTTGAGATCTCCCAAGTTGACAATTTTGAGTCCAATGTTTTTCCTTGTTTGAAAGTGTTTGAATGTAAATCGGTTGTAGGGTTTGTGTTTGTACAGAAAAAGAAAATCAATTTAAAGTTACCAGTTTTCACTTGGTGTGTGATTCATGGAAGCCTGCTTCATCTCTGTGCAGACACACACACACACACACGTGTGTGTGCTTACATATACTGTCAGGTCAATAAGTATTTGATCCCCCTGTGATTTTGCAAGTTCGCCAACTAAGAAATCATGGAGGGGTCTAAAATTTTCATCAGCGTCCTTTCCACTGTGAGAAACAGAATTTAAAAAAAATAATCAAATTACATTGTATGATTTTTTTTAACAATTTATTTTGCCAAATTACAGGGTCAAATGAGTATTTGATGAAAGACGGGTTCCTCTGCTTTTGAAGAGTCAAAATACACTCTGCTCATCATTCTAATTGAGTAGCACCTATTTGAGGTGGTTAGCTTTCTTAAAGACACCTGTGCACCCCAAAATCTGTCAAAAGTGTAGCAGCCAACATGAGTAAAACCAAAGCGCTGTCAAAAGACACAAAAGACAAAATAGTTGACCTTCACAAAGCTGGAAGGGACTACAGAGCAACTGCCGAGCAGCTTGGTGAAAAACAGAACAACCGTTGGAAAATGGAAGAGGCTAACGATGACTGCCGGCGTCCCTCGGACCGGAACCCCACGGAAGATCTCTCCTCGTTGGGTATCGGTGATGCTGAGGAAGGTGAAGGATCAGCCCAGAACTCCACGGGAGGAGCTGGTCGATGACCTGAAGACAGCTGGGACCACTGTTTCCAAGGCCACTCTCAGTAATACAGGTTTAAAATCAGGTTCCCCTGCTTAAGTCAGTCCGTGTCAAGGCCGTCTGAAGTTTGCCTGGGACCATCTGGAAGATCCAGAGGACTTGTGGGAGAAAGTTGGGTGGCCAGATGAGACCAAAATCAAACTTTTGGGTCTTAACTCCATTCGCTGTGATTGGAGGAAGAAGAAGGATGAGTACCATCCCAATTATAGCATACCTCCAGCGAAGCATCATGCTCTGGGGGGGGGATTGCACCACAGGGTTCACGACGATTGCGCTGTATGAAAGAGAGGATGAACGGGGCCATGTGTTGGGAGATACTGGGAAAAAAAACACCTTGCCTCAGCCAGAGCCTTGAAGATGGGTCATGGCCGGGTCCTCCAACAAGACAATTAGGCCAGGGAACCCAAGGAGCGGCTCTGTAAGAAGCCTATCGAGGTTCTGGCCCGGCCAGTCTCCGGACCTCGATCCAATAGAAAACCTTTGGAGAGAGCAGAAACTGCGTGTTGCCCAGCGACAGCCCCGAAAAAGAGATCTTGAGAAGATCTGTAAGGAGGAGCGGGTCTGAATCCCTGCTGCTGTGTGTGCAAACCTGAAAGACCTACAGGAGACCTTAGGCTTCTGTACCAAATATTACAATTTTTTGACTCAAGGGATCAAATACTTATTTAGTTCTGGGCTGATCCTTCACCTTCCTCAGCATGATCGATACCCAACGAGGAGAGATCTTCCGTGGGGTTCCGATCCGAGGGACACCGGCAGTCATCGTTAGCCTCTTCCATTTTCTGACGACGGCTCCAACGGTTGTTCTGTTTTTCACCAAGCTGCTCGGCAGTTGCTCTGTAGTCCCTTCCAGCTTTGTGAAGGTCAACTATTTTGTCTTTTGTGTCTTTTGACAGCGCTTTGGTTTTACTCATGTTGGCTGCTACACTTTTGACAGATTTTGGGGTGCACAGGTGTCTTTAAGAAAGTTAACCACCTCAAATAGGTGCTACTCAATTAGAATGATGAGCAGAGTGTATTTTGACTCTTCAAAAGCAGAGGAACCCGTCTTTCATCAAATACTCATTTGACCCTGTAATTTGGCAAAATAAATTGTTAAAAAGAAATGATACAATGTGACTCCCAATTTTTTCCTGATTCTGTCTCTCACAGTTAAAATGCACCAACACTGAAAATTTTAGACGCCTCCATGATTTCAAAGTGGGAGAACTTGCAAAATCACAGGGGGATCATTTACTTATTGACCTGACTTGTGACTTGTCATTTTCTCGAGAACGGTTCCGACTTGAGCTGCTCAGGCCAGGAAACGTTCTCGCCTCTTCTTTTCTCATTTTGAGATAGAAGCCTGATTTTTGTCCTTGATGAAAAGAACAACCTTAAGCCGGTTAGGCTTTCGAGCCGGGCAGATGTGGACAATATCGTTGAGATCCAGAAGTATGAGACGGCCGGGTCTGATGTCGGAACGGTATCTCTCTGTGTCTCCCTGCCCGAGTCCAGACCAGGTCCGGAGGCTCTGGTCGTGAACCTGCTCCGGTCCGGGACGCTTTGCTGCAGGGTGTTCATAAATCAAGGCTTTCTCTGCAGTCCCCCTGCTCGGCCAGGAGGTGGCGGCTGACTCCCACGGTACTGCGGTCCTCCCGCCTCCAGCTTGTTTGCAAAGCGCATGGTTGTATTTCGAAAACGAGTCCTGCCTTATATGTGGCCCTGCCGTTGACTGGCGACCTCTCGCCCTGGATGGCCGGGACAGGCTCCGGCGTCCCCCGCGACCCCGCGACCCCGAGTGTAGGCTGACCGGCAGATGACGGACGGACGGTTGTGTTCCCGGCCTGCCGGCGCCCGGTCGACGGGACGGTCGACTACTCTTGCGCCGGGCTTCTCCGACCGCCGGGCTTCTCCGACCGCCGGGCTTCAGGAAGAGTCGGCCCTCAGCATGTGCTCGCTCAGATGCACAAGCGGGAGAGAGCGGCCGTTGCATCTGCGCAGCACGTGACCGACTCTCCGGGTCAAGGAGATAAAAACGTCATGGAACTAAGACGCCGAGTCCTGTAAACGGGCGTGCGGGAAACGGTTCCCCGCCCTCGGACACACTTCGAGGCGCGGCGGAAGCCCGAGGGGGTTCGGGACCTTCTCGGCCCGAAGCCCCGCGGAGACGGACTCGGCCGGCGCCTCCCGGCTTCGCTGGCCTCAGAGGGTCTGCGGGCCAAGGAGGACAGGAACCTTTTATTAACGGAGGCTATCACGACGGAGATCCATACGGGTGTCGGAGGTGCGGCCGCTCGCTGCGCCCCCTGCCGGTAGCGGGCAGCAGCGCCCCCCGCCCTCCGTACTGTCACGTGACAGCGGCAAGACGCGCAAACGGCGCTGCCTGTGGTCTGGAGCCGCCTCTTCCTCCTCCTCCTCCTCCTCATCCTCATCCTCACCATCTTCACCATCTTCACCTCCACCTCCAGCAGCACCGCAGCGCACGGAGCCCCGGACCGAGCGGACAGCAGCGATCGCGGCGCGGGCACCATGACGGGCCCCCGCTAGAACCACACCCTCACCGTCCTTTGTTCTCCCTCGACGCCGTGCGGCTCTCGGAGCCTCCGCCGAGGAGAAGCTCTCCTTTCCGAGCGGAAGAGGAGGAGGAGGAGGAGGAGGAGGAGGAGGAGGAGGAGGAGCGGCAGCGGCAGCGGCAGCGGCAGCATCGGCGACAGAAGGTGTTTTTAACTGCACAAAGCGAATGGCGGACCGGGAGGCGTCGCCGATCCCGTTGGAGATCCGAGCCCGGCTGGCGGAGCTGGAGCTGGAGCTGTCAGAGGGTAAGATCCCGCCCGGCCGCCGGCCCTCCGCCGCCTCCGTCGCTGTTATCACGTTATCTCATCGCCATCCGCACCGGCGGCCCGCCGCCCCCTCCCATCCAGATGTTTGCGAGCGGCGGAGCGGCCCGCCGTGCTGAGTGTGTCCGGGCGAGGGTGCGGGCGGAGCGGGGACGCGGCGCGGGGACTCGGCCTCCGCGCTTTGTCTCCCGGAGCCCGGCCGCGGGTCCGAGCTCGACCCCCGGCTTTGACCTTGAGACGTTCACACCGTCCGGATACCTGTGCGTGCGCGGGCACACGCGTGCGTGCGTGCGCGTGATGGAGCGGCGCGGAGGCCCGAAGGCGTTCAAGCCTCCATCTACTCTGCTCTCATCCTCTTCTCCTCTCCATCCTCTGCCTCTCCTCGACTCCTCATCTCATCTTCCTCTCCTCTCTTCTCCATTCCTCTCCTCTTTTCTTCATTCCTCTCCTCTCCTCATCTCATCTTCCTCCCCTCTCTTCTCCATTCCTCTCCTCTTTTCTTCATTCCTCTCCTCTCCTCATCTCATCTTCCTCTCCTCTCTTCTCCATTCCTCTCTTCTCTGTCTCTCATTTGGCTCAACTCTCTTCGTTTTCTCTCCTCTTTCTGTGTCCTCTTCCTCCCGTCCTGTCGTGGTCCTCCTCTCCATCGGTGGAGTCCCAATCGCAGCTGTTCTCCGCCGTCCATCCCGTCGGGGTGTTCGGGGTTTATATAATGGAAGGCATATTTAATTCATGGTGGCTGTGGGAGGCCTGTTCGTCAGAGAGGAGGCCTACATACATTCTGGATATGATCCACCGTGTTGAGTGTGTGTGTGTGTCGTATTATATCCATTGATTAGTTTTCACCAAAGTTTTCAATGTTATTTTTTGTATTTCAATAGTCCGGCCCGTATTCTTATTATTCTTCCCCCCAGGAAATCCACCTGTTTATGAAATCATGAGGTCAAAATCCAACACGATCCGTGCTGTCTGCTCAGGAATGACCTGAAGTTTGACAAGAAACCTCTTGAAATTTAAACAGGAAATCAACCATCAATTGCAGGGAAATTAGTGAGACATGGCCACTAAATTAAATAGAAATCAGTCCATCGGGGCCAGTAAATATTCTAAATAGAATGAGCTCAAGGTCAGCGGAAAAGGCCTTCGATGTTTGATTCTCTCGGAGAACGGGTAGGGTTCCGGTCCAGTCTGCGCCGCGGAGCAGATGCAGGTTCTGGGGAGCACGAGCTCGGATGGCCGACCCCGAGAGAAGAGAGGTCCCCTTCACTGGCAGTCAGGAAAATGCAGCTTCAGTCCACAAACATGAGCACTGCCCTTTGAAAATAGGAAACTCATACGTCACACTGTACCGTCTCCCTCTGAGCAGCTACAGCATTCACAGTGGCTTTATTTTCCCTCCCTGCAACCACACACACACACACACACACACACACACACACACACACACACACACACACACACACACACACACACACACAGGGATGAGTGGCATGGAGTAACTATCAGAGTAAGTCCTGCTGCTGGCAGATGTCATTAATGATGGAAAATCATGGTGGAACTCCAGAATCACCCAAACGTGTTGTTCGTGTGACTGTTCTTGTGTGTGTGTGCGTGTGTGTGTGTGTGTGTGTGTGTGTGTGTGTGTGTGTGTGTGTGTGTGTGTGTGTGGTGTGTGTGTGCGTGTGTGTGTGTGTGTGTGTGTAAGAGAGGGAGATGGACCCTGACAAGGGCTATCGGCAGATCACAGTCAGATATGGACCGACAGGCGTACTGGTAGGCCAACGTGTGTGTGTGTGTGTGTGTGTGTGTGTGTGTGTGTGTGTAAGTGTGTGTGGTGGAATGTGCGAGCGTATGTGACACAGTTGGGTTGTTGATCACTTTGCGCGTCTCATTCTCTGTGTGAGTGTGCAGGGAAAGGTGTGTGTGCTTCTCGGGCGTCAGGAAGATGGACAGGTGTTTGCAAATCAGCCTCTGGTCCTCAGTTCTGTTGAAGACACGTCTGCTGGCCATAAAGTGCAGGTCCTAGCAGAAGTGGACTAGAACCCGGGCTTGTCCTCCTAAAGACCAAAAGCACATCTCGGACGAAATGTCTTCCAGAGCTTTCTATGCGAACGGCAGGTGACGAGGCGTCTGCGCGCAGGCCGCCGTAAGAGAGCAGGTTGCCATAGCAACTCCAGAAATCAAGTGAGTCTATTCGGTCGACAGCGGCTAGCAAGGGCGCGTCGGTCCACGAGTGCAGAGCGAACAAACGGCACGCAAAGGAAGCGCTTTGATCTCGTGGCGGGTGAGGGCGGTTGCCATGGTGACAAGATTCACAGTGTCGTTCTGGAAAGGCACCTGTCGGCGCGGGCCGGAAGACGGAGTCGGACGAACGAAATCCGATGACAGATTTACAGAGTTACACCGGCGGCGGTTTTGACATTGGATCGCCTGAAAGCGCCTGCGGCCACCCGACATCCCGCCGGGGCTCAAAGGTACACGGGCAGGGAGCGCGTCTGGCGGGCGCCACCAGCGGATCAGCACCTTCACTGGGAGAAGAGACGTCTAATCAGAGGGAACCTGCTGAAAAACCTACGGGAGGAGATCTAGCGCGTCATGGGGAAGATCCACTGGATCTGCAGGAGGATCTCTAATGAATGGAACCCGGAAGCAGAACCCGTGTTCTCCGAGGTGAGCAGATCAGTGTCTCCACCTCCACCCAAGCCTCTGCCGCCCTACCTGGACCTCCGGCGTCCGGCCCCACCTCCTGTCCAGGGCTCGTTCTCAGGTGGGCCGGAGCCCGCCCAGCCAGACGTCCAGGGGACCCCCAAGAAACTCCAGGCGTCTGCTTTGACTCGTTACCCGTGGCGAAGATTCGCCTCTAACCTCCTCCTGTCACGGTGTGACTGACTGGATTCTTCTGTCCGTGTCCAGTGAGCCACTGGTCAGAACTTCTCGCACCTAAAAGGTTCCCAGTTCCATTCTGACCCGTTCTCTCTGTGTGTTTTCTCCACATTCTCCTACCTGGTTCCGTCGGCAGACGACCCGTGCAGGTTAAACCCCGCCTCTCACCCTATTATGGCTGTGGTCGGTTCCCCCTCCTCAGATCCGAATCTTCAAACGGCCCAAAGTGTTCCTGGTCCTGGTTCCTGTCCCCCTCAATAAGAAGAGAAGAAGATATTAATGGGCAGGAGACTCCTTCAGAATGCCCTGCACACCCCAGACTCTCAGGTTGGCCTCCAGTGTCTGAGGGACTTTGGCTGATGGAGACAGCCTTTAACCCCCGTGTGTGACGGACCATCGGACACACTGATGCGTGTGTGTGTCTGTGCGTAGTGTGTGTCCGTTGCTGGTTCCGCACTTGGCCTCTCAGGCGGAAAAGCAGACGCACCTGTTCCACATCTTCATCGGTGAACGGCTCTGGCTCTCTCTGACCGGGGAGTTTCATCCTGACCTTCTGTGGAGAGTTCCAGGATTGCAATTGCTGTATCCTGATTAACACAGGAGATTGTGTGTGTGTGTGTGTGTGTGTGTGTGTGTGTGTGTGTGTGTGTGTGTGTGTGTGTGTGTGTGTGTGTGTGTGTGTGTGTGTGTGTGTGTGTGTGTGTGTGTGTGTGTGTGTGTGTGTGTGTGTGTGTGTATGTTTGTGAATACAACCAAATGCGTCTGGCCTGCAGCGGTGCATTCCAGGTCAGCATTGTGAGTGAGATGAGCAAAGCATGGCTCTGCAGAAAGTTACATGTTTATAGAAGACCTTCATGAATAATTCTCCTTTGCTGCTTTAATACAGCTCAATGACTGGAACTGCTGTCATGCTGTGTTGTTTGTAGCTCAGTGATGGAGCGCATGCTTTACATGTATGAGGTCCTGGGTTCAATCCTGGCATCTCATCTGTGATTTGCTATGGTTACAAGCGTCTGCCCTCATAGCGACTGCAATGTGACACACACACGTCTGCATAAAACCAACACACTGTGTCTGAACTGGGAAACTCTACCGTGTAAAGACATCCGTAGCACTATTTGCAGAACCAGCGGATTATTTAGCACCAGCTAAAAATAGTTCAATCTATGTGTGCTTGTCTATAAGCCACAGGTTTTCATTATTATTTACATACAGACATTTAGTTTTACTTTCAACTAAAAACGTCCTGGAAGTGTTTTTTCCAAACAGTGGCCGTAACACGGCCGAGGAAAAAGATGAATCATAAATAAGACGAGGAAAAGTCCGTCCGTGCATCCGTTGTCTTTGTCGTCCTCCTGCCGATATCTATCTCGGTCTTCCTCCTGCGCGCTAAAACCGTCCAAGTCGTCTTCCAAGTCGAATCGAACGGCCTCAGAATTTCACAGTAATCTAATCGGTCAGACGTGACGAGGTTAAATGTTTTGGCGGCGCGAAGCTCATTAGCCCCAAAAAAAATCCATAAATTAGCCGCGTCGTTGTCTAAGCGGCCGTGTTCAAAGCGTGGGAAGAAGGAGCGGCTTGTAGTCCGGGAATAACGGTAGTCTGTCCGTTTATCCGTGGCGTCATGAAAGAATCAGGCTGAATGAAGCGGGTAGTCGGCGGACCGACTAGTGTTTGTCGGCCTCCGTCTGCTCTCCGTCCTCTGTTCTTCGAAGGTGTGAGTGGTCTCTGTGAATATTGGCCGAAGATCAGCTTGAGGACCCAGGCTCCTCCCAGGCGGAGAGAAGTGGCATCTGGACTCAAGCGCCGCTCCGACAATCCCTTTCGACCTCCGACGGTCCAGGTGTTTTCCAGCCAGAGCGGCTTGTAGACGCTTCTGTGGAGCCGCCGCCTCACCTCCTCAGGTGGAACCCGTCTGTCACAACACAGCAGTGACTGCCGGATGTGATCCACCGGATCAACGGCCAGACGCTCCGTCACCCATCGTTATCCTCGCGACCGGAAAAGCCTTCTGGTACGCCTGTTGCTACGTCTGAGGAGGTTCTCAGTCCTCCAGGTCATGGTCAATTCTTGTCCAGTTTTTCTACTCGCAGCAACCAGACTAGATTTCCCGCCACGAAGGCGTTTCGCCTCACATCCGAGAGGCTTCTTCAGTTGGTCGCGACCATGTTGCTATGGTTACCGTCTGACCCGGTGCAGAGGCGCTTCTGTCCACCTGTGAGGACCAGCTGAATTCAGCCATCGGTCCTTCTTTCTGGACGCTGGTGCATTCTTCACCGTTACGATGGCAGCAACGGTTGAAGTCATTGACATGGGCTCCACCTGTTGATGGGATTTCTTTTTCCTGATGGCTTTCACTTTGGACCATTGGAGGTCAGGTTGTGTGTGTGTGTGTATGTGTGTGTGTTTGTGGGTGCTGTTTGATGCAGGAACCTGGGAATCCATGGACTTTGGTATCTGTCAACAACCGCTGTGTTGCATTTCAGCAAAACTTCAGCAATATTTTCCCCAAGAGACCTGTTTTAGCCCCGCGCCCTTTTTAGACCTTCGAAACCTCCAACTCCGGAGCTCGGACGCGTGCTCCTCTCTTGATTTATCTTCATCCTCCACGTGTAGGACAGGTTGTTTTCAGGACAAAAACATCATAGTTGGAAAAGTTTTTTGATTTTCCCCATATTTCATCATCCTCTGTATGCTGACTGGATGGAACGGAGGAGAAGATGAACCGCTGAGACTCAAGGCTGGTTTTGTCCGGCCAACAATTCTCCAAACCACAGGCATGAACAACTTCAACGAAGAGCTGACACTCGGTAGTCTGGAGCAGACGATGGGGGGCAGTGACTTGCTGAAGGCCAGCGGAGAGGTTCCTCCTACGCCGTGTCTGTGGACAGTCTGATACCTCCAACCTTCTGGCCAGTCAGAAGCAGAAGGGAGGGAGGAGAGATGGAGGGAGGCTTCATCAGCGCCGAAGCAGCGAAGGGATTAGTCACTCGCATGAAACGCAAGTCGTAATTGAGGAGCAGCGTCTGCTGCCTGGAGCCTGAAGGCCCATCTGAGATGATTCCATCTACTGGTTTGAAAGTTCTCCGTGACTGACAGCAGCTAATGTGATGGAGAAGCCGATCGGTGTGTCTGATAGAAGCACAGGACCGCCAGGAGTGAGGGAAAGGAAAAGTCCTCCTGAGCAGGATCTCAGCGCGGTCCCGGTTCTTCTATCCGACGAGTGCAGATGAATCTTCGATAATCTGAGTCCACCCCGGGAAGGATGTGGCCTCCTGCGGACGCTGCCCCGCATTCAGAAGTGATACGCCAATGTTGGACAAAGTCCGCAAAATG
>NC_141291.1:107500-140000 GCF_037954325.1 Fistularia commersonii
TCTCTGGGCCGCGCAGCCTCAGCAGGAGGAAAACTGTTCTGCAGTCAGTCGCCATCGATCCTCTCACAGGGGTTCCAGAGAGCTGAGGAACATAGAGGAACATAATGAAGCTGCCAATACACACACACACACACACACACACACACACACACTCGCCCTGGGAGGTATCATTAGCCCACTTCTCACATCTGACGCTCCAGATCCAAGATGGCTGTCCCCCTGCCTTCTCCTGGAGAACTGTTGCTAGGCAACACCCTCCCTGCCTTGCTGCACTGCGAGTGGAAGATGGCGTCTCCCCATGGACTGTGTGTGTGTGTGTGTGTGTGTGTGTGTGTGTGTGTGTGCATGCTTTTGCGTTTGTGTGTATGTGTGTGTGCAAAAGAAGAATCAGGAATGTTGTTTTGCTGCAGTTGATCTGAGAAAAGGCTGTGGTCGGATACAACCCACTCACACATAAACACCTTCACACACACACACACACACACACACACTGGAGCAGCCCAGATGAGCAGATTGGACACAGATGTTCTGGCAACTGCTGCAGTTGTGAAAAATGCTCTGCTTCACCACTCTGTGTGTGTTGGTGTGTGGTGTGTGCTTGTGTGAGTGTGTGTCTGTGTATGAGTTATATGTGTGGTGTGTGTGTTTGTGTGTGTGTGTGTCTGAGTGACTATGTAGCAGCAGACCTGCTCAGCTCTTGAACAGATGTTCCTCAAGGTGGAGGTTCTAAGATGACAGTGATGTCTCCATCTTTATTTAGGGTTACTTTGTTTCCACTCTCTCTGGTCCATGGTTTTGTTCCGCATTGTGAGCCGTCTCTGCACACACACACACACACACACACACACACACACACACACACACACACACACACACACACACACACACACACACATGCACGCACACACATTGAGGTCCAGCGGCCTCCCACCCGGCCCTCAGAGTGTTTCCTCGTCCTGAGACCTGGAAGAACTTCCAAATATTGTGCTATCATCTCAGTGGTGTGACAGTGACTCTCAGGATTCATCTGCTCCTCAGTTGTGTTTGACTGAGGAGACCCTCTGCTCTCTGACTTTGAGAACTTGATGAGAGGTCCATGAAGACCACCACGTGTAGACCAACTACAGGAGATGTGTGGAAGCAGGAGATCCTGTCCATTCCAGGTTTGGAGCTGTCTAATCGCTGGGATAGGGTGTAACAGAGAGACACCTCCACCAATTCCTGGCCTTGTTTACTGATGACATCATACCGGTGGCCGGCTCCCAGGCCTGGAGGGCTAGCAGGATGCTAACTGGCCACCAGCTTTACCAGCATCAATGTGGAATGAACTTCTCTGCAGGAGAAGGTGGTTTGTGCATATCTTGCAGCGCTTACTTTGGTCTTTGCTTGGTGCTCATAGCTGAAGGACTCACCTCGAGCCGCAGACCAGCATTTGTGGAAGGAGGTCTTGCTCCGGAGCTTTGGAGGTTTTGGTTGAAATCTAGAAGATCCAGACACTCTCACCCAAAGTGCTGTGGATGGATGGATGGATGGATGGATGGATGGATGGATGGATGACGGATGGATGGATGGATGGATGGATGGATGGATGGATGGATGGATGGATGGATGGATGGATGGATGGATGGATGGACAGATGTCGTATGTAGCTCAGTGGCAGAGCACAAGCTTGGCATGTATGAGGTCCTGGTTTGAATCCTTGGCATCTCCACTGTAAGTCGCTTTGGTTAAAAGTGTCAGCCTTATGACTGTAATGTAATGGATGGATGGATGGATGGATGGATGGATGGATGGATGGATGGGTGGATGGATGGCTGGGTTGACCATTCAGACAGACACATACACACACCCTCACCTGGCATTCACTGTGGGTTCTTCTGTCCAGAGAAGCTCATTGTTTTGACCTCTGATTTCCCAGTGCTTCTGTATCATAATATTCTAAGAATGGTTGTTTAGGGAAAGCGTTGAAGGTAAATATGGTGGTAATAACAGTGGTGGCCTCTGACCCTGCCTGATCTGATGAATGCTCTTGCTCTCGCCGTTCGTGTCCTGCCTGCTTTCATGGCGTCGGTGTCTGTTTTCTGTCTGCAAAGTGGCGGCTGCAGAGCCCGCCGTCTGCTCGTCGTGCTCGATGAATAACGGTAGTCGTAGTCGTAATAGTAACAACAATAATAATAGCCAATCATATAATGATGACAATTATAATGCTAATAAATAATTATGATGTGATAGTGGTGACTGCTTGGATTGAATGCAGCGCTTGGTTGTTTAATCGCTATTCATGGGTTAGCCTCTGCTGTCAGGACCGGGGGGCCAATGTGATTGACAGGTGGTGGGAATGGTGGTCGTGCTGGTTGCCTTGGCAACAACAAGACAAGCCCTAAGCAGTTGTAGTGAGCCCCGTGGAGCTGACCACGTCCTCACGATGTGCAGGACCAGTTCCCCGGGTGACCTGAAAGAAGACCCACCTGCTTAAAGAACCCAAACCAGTCTCGGTTCAGCGGCGAGAAGATCGCCAAGCGTCGGATGTCTAAATGTATCGTTACCGCGGTCACCCGCGGATTCGGAGCACGCTGCTTCTTCTAAAGGGGCACTTCACATGACCAGAAAATGATCCTTCTGTATGAAGCCCCATGTTCAGGAGACCTTCTTAGACCTACAGCCACTTCTTAGCTCTTCCTGAAGTTCAGGAGCCCGGAGATCTAAGGCTCTAAATCTTAACTTCATGCTTTGATGCTTTTTGGGGATCATACGTGTAAAACAACCAACGCCGGAGCTCAGGTTTTACCCAGACTGATGCCTCCGATTGGCATATGAAGCTGGGAACGGGTAACCCCCCTGCTGACCCCTGAACCCTGACCCCTGACCCCCAGCACCTTCACTAGAAGTCCACTGTCTCTGTTTCTTTAATTTCAGATTCATCATCACACACCATCATTCATCACATGCCCCTTCTTTTTTTGAGCTCCTGCATTCAGACACAAAGACTAGGAGACAGAGGAGGGCTGCTGAGCACACACACACACACACACACACACACACACACACACAAACACACACATGGTGAGTGAGAAGGTTGGGCTGATGGAGAAGAAGGCGCCGCTCTCTCACTGTGTGTCTCTGTCTGTTTGCAGGGGACATCACTCAGAAGGGTTATGAGAAGAAGAGGTCCAAGCTGATCAGGGCATATGTTCCACATGCTGGAGGTAATCTAGTGACCTCTGACCCTGACCCACCCCCACCCCACACACACAGGTAGAATATTCCCGGGCAGGTGAGGGGTCTTTGAGTTGGGTGGATTAGTGAGTATAGGTGGAGCTCAGCTCTGGCCTGCTGCCGACACACATACACACACACACACACACACACACACACACACACACACACACACACACACACACACACACACACACACACACACACCTCTGGAGCTCAGCCTGGTCCACTACCAACACACACACAGCTCCATCTCACCTCCTGATCCATCGCCATCCCGGGCTGAAAGCCCTTAACCCAATCTAATCTCACCTAACCTAACCCCACCCTTCCCTAACTAACTAACTTACCCTTACCTAGCTTACCCTAACCCTGACCCGAACCCTAACTAACTAACCTACCCTCCCTGCACTGTCATGATTTACTTTTTCCCTGAATGATTATTTCATGTAGTCAATCCAGAAAAATGCAATTTTTCTGTGAGTTCTATCATCTCCCTGTGTGTGTTCTCCTGTCGCACCGCTCCGGTTGGCACTTTTGTGAAACGTCTGTGTGCGTGTGTGTGTGTGTGTGTGTGTGTGTGTGTGTGTGTAGGAATGGAGGGACCCATGTCTCACAGGGCCTCACTCGGGCCCCCCTCTGCGGCACGCTTCCACCGGCGTCGGACATCTGGCACGAGGGACGAGCGCTACAGATCAGGTACAGAGATTCTCCTGCACCCTGACCTTTGACCCTTCAACTTTGACCTTAGGCTAAAAGCAAAGTGTGAAAAATCACCAGTAAGTGGTGATTATTTGGAGAGTGGATCAGCGAGCCTCCTGGAGTCCTGGTCTATCCAGGACTCCTGGAGTATCTTGGACTGTCCTGGGCTCTCCAGGACTCTACAGGATGACTGAACTCTCCTGGACTGTCCTGGACTGTCCTGGACTGTCCTGGAGTCTCCTGGGCTCTCCAGGACTCTCTGGGACTCTCCTGTCTTTCTGTCCCTGGGAGTCATGAGATCCTCACCCTTGTCTCGTCCGTCTCAGACATCCACACTGAGGCCGTGCAGGCCGTCCTGGCGCGACACGTGGAGAGGAAGGTGGCCGTTCCCATGCCGTCCAAGAGACGCTCGTTAGTGGTGCAGACCTCCATGGACGCATACACGCCCCCAGGTGAGGACCGCGTGAACCTGCCGCCATGTTCTCTGCATGCCCCTCTGATGAACAGCAAGCTCATTCAATGAAAAGAACTTTGGGGACAGTTAAAGTCAAGCAAGGTATCTCCATGCTCCTGAGCAGAGGACCCCATCTCTCCAATGCCTCTCCATCACCTCTGTCCTTTGAAGGACCTGGAGCTTCATTGGCTCAGACCAATCACTCTTCAGTATCCTGGCTGATGATTGGTTCTCTCGAACTTTTTGTCCCAGAGCCTAGTTTGTCCCACTAGGGTTCCTCTTCCACCGTCACCACTCACCAATCATCTGCATACATGTAAAACTCCGCTCAGATCCCAACTCAAGTCCCAAGGTCACCTCTGGTCCACTCAGGTCACCTCTGGTCATCTCAGGTCACCTCTGGTCCACTCAGGTCACCTCTGGTCATCTCAGGTCACCTCTGGTCATCTCAGGTCACCTCTGGTCCACTCAGGTCACCTCTGGTCATCTCAGGTCACCTCTGGTCCACTCAGGTCACCTCTGGTCCACTCAGGTCACCTCTGGTCATCTCAGGTCACCTCTGGTCATCTCAGGTCACCTCTGGTCCACTCAGGATCACCTCTGATCTACTCAGGTCACCTCTGGGTGTGTTTGGGGTTTCCACTCTAGGTGTGTTTGTGGGTTCCACTCCAGGTGTGGAACCCCCAGCAAGCTAGCAATAAGCAAACCAGAAGTGTGTGTGTGTGTGTGTGTGTGTGTATGTGTGTGCTGCGGTTTCCCTCTGACCAATACCGGCTCACTGCCTCTCACTAGGCCTGTCGCCCCTGTGCTCAGACTCGTCGTCGGGCTCAGACGAGGAGGCGGGGCCGGGCGACGACATGTCGGCCGCGGATCACTGGATGAGCCGGCCCTCGCAGTTAGGCCCCGCCCACCTCGGCTCCACCTCCTCCTCGTCCTCGTCCACGCAGAGCGGCGGCAGCGGGAACGCCGGGCGCCTGGCCGAATCGCTGGCGCACACGCACATCTCGCACCTGGCGCACGCACACCTGGTGCACACACACCTGGGACAGACACACCACCAGCAGAGCCTCCTGTCACAGTCACACCATGGTGAGAGGATGTGGCCAACATCATGTGTGTGTGTATGCGGGGAGACGTGTGTGGAGTGTGTGGGTGTATGTATGTTGATTGATGATGATTTACAACGCTGATGTTATTGTATTAATTGACACCCCTGCATGTGTGTGTGTGTGGGCGTGCATCCACATGCATGCATGTGTGTGGGTTTCTGTGTGTGTGTGCGTGTGTGTGTGTATGTGTGTGTGTCCCAGGCATCGGCCACCTGTCCCTGAAGAGGAAAGGTGCTCTCGGCGTGGCGGAGAACGGAGGTTCACTGCGTCGGTCCTGTGAGTTTGGCTCGGACATGCTGTGGCCTCCACCGCTGGAGTCAGATGGTGAGCCGGATGCATCTCACACACACACACGGGGGGGGTACTGAGACTTCAGTTACCATGGCAGCACATCCAGAGGCAGAGCGCAGCAGCTTTGCTGATTGGATAACACAGTCAAGCAACATGTCAGGGGTGTCAAAACAAAGGCCTGCTGGAAAAAGACACACACACACACTCCAAATGTGTTGAAGTGAAAGTTACTGTGACATCAGCACACCCAGGCTGTCAGGTGACCAGAAGCCCCGCCCACTTTATCATTTAAGGTTGTCACTGATCTGCTCCAGATGTCACAGGATGGCATTTATATTAATAATCTAATATAATAATTATTATTAGTCCTTGGGTTACAAACAGACAAGTCACCTCTGTGTGTGTGTGTGTGTGTGTGTGTGTGTGTGTGTGTGTGTGTGTGTGTGTGTGTGTCTGCCCCCCCAGAGAACCACTCGGCCCCCCCAGACGTGACAGGTTACTCCTCAGACTCGTCCCACTCCCACACTGAGCGTCACCACATGTCCAACATGGGAACCATCGCCAGGAACACGCAGAAGTACGGCAACGCTGAGCGCATGGAGACGGGAGACGGTAAGACTGGCCTGCTCCTCCTCCTCTTCCTCCTCCTTCTCCTCCTCCTCTTCCTCCTCCTTCTCCTCCTCCTTCTCCTCCTCCTCTTCCTCTCCTTCCAACCTGACAAGCTGCAGGTCATTGTTAAATCTTGGTCACCGTGACAACAGCTTGGCGTGGCCATCCACAGAGAGATCAATAAAGAGGATTCGACCCTCAGCTGGGACCATGATGACTTTCCTCCGTCATCCTTCATGGTGTGTGTGTGTGTGTCTGTGTGTGTGTGTGTGTGTGTGTGTGTTTGTGTGTGCTCCCAACCACAGGGGTTCCGGTCAGCAGTCGTGTGTCGGCGAAGATCCAGCAGCTGGTCAACACGTTGAAGCAGCCTCGCCGACCTCCACTGCGAGAGTTCTTCGTCGACGACTTTGACGAGCTTCTGGAGGGTGAGGACCTTCTCGTCCGTGTTCGTCTCACGCCTGATAGCGCGAGCGGACCGGGAACATCTCACGCCTCGAGACTCTACGCTTCCCTGAAGAGGTCTAGACAGTCTGTGGCAACAAAAGTAATGGATTACCTCAAGGTTAAAGGAGGGGGAGACGGGAGAGTGGGGCAGCAAGGTCTTCCACCAGGGATAGAGGGGCCACCGAGGACCGCTCGTCTCCATGGATCATCGTCTCCTGTGTTTCCACCTCCCCCGACCTGACGTGATGAGGTCCGTCTCTCCTTCTCAGTCCAACAGCCGGACCCCAACCAGCCTCGTCCGGAGGGAGCCGAGATGATGCCGGTGCGGGGCGAGCCGCTGGGGGTCGTCACCAACTGGCCGCCGTCGCTGGAGGCGGCGCTGCAGCGCTGGGGTACCATCTCCCCCAAAGCCCCCTGCCTCACCAGCCTGGACACGGCGGGGAAGCCCCTCTACGTCCTCACCTACGGTAAGAGAGGGTCTCCTGGACCGCCACATCTGACCACCATGTGGATCCTCACACCTGACCTTCACATGGACCTTCACACCTGACCTCCATGTTGACCCTCACACCTGACCTCCACGTGGATCCTCACACCTGACCTTCACATGGACCTTCACATCTGACCTCCATGTTGACCCTCACACCTGACCTCCACATGGACCCCCACATCTGAGGTTCTCCTTGACCCTCAGACCTGACATCAGCAGGTTCAGGATTCAGATCTGGTCCAGCCTGGTTTTGCACAGAGGTGTGCACGTGGGTGTGCAGTAGCCGTGCACGGAAGCGTGCATGGAGGTGTGGCAGATGTGTGCGCATGGGTGTTTAGGAGGTGTGGATGTGGTTCTGCAGGAGGTTTGTAGAGCGTGAGCGACCGAGAAGCGGCGGCGCAGAGACGACGGTGTCGCGGCGGCTGTTCTCCGGCCTCCTGTGACCTGTTCTTCCTCCTCCTCCGCAGGGAAGCTGTGGTCTCGCAGCATCAAGCTGGCCTACAACATCCTGCACAAGCTGGGCAGCAAGCAGGAGCCCATGGTCCGACCGGGAGACCGGGTGAGTGACCCTCTCGTCCTCGTGAGCTCCTCCTGGTCCCGCGGCCTCCTCGGTTCTTCGAGGTCGTCCGTCCTCAAACTCGGCCCGGAGAAATCCGGAATGTTGCGGGATGTTCTCCGAGTGATTGCCAGATGGGACGTCTCCCGTCGGTGGAACTCCACCCCGTCGGAGGCCCCTGACCGGACGGACAGATGCTGGGCTCAGACCTGACGGCCCTGCGGGCTCCGAATGAAGGTTCATCTACTTCAATGATGTCTCCCCTCCTGCCCGCAGGTGGCGCTGGTGTTCCCCAACAACGACCCCGTGGCCTTCATGGTGGCCTTCTACGGCTGTCTGCTGGCCGAGGTGGTCCCCGTTCCCATCGAGGTGCCCCTCAGCCGGAAGGTGAACCTCACTCTGTCCCTCAGCTTTACCTTCACCCCCACGCCATGAAGCCATCAGGACCACAGACCCTGCCCTGACACACACACACACACACACACACACACACACACACACACACACACAGACACACCCTGAACCTGAGTATGGATAAGCTGACATATGTTCCATATGTCATAAAACCCATAAAACCCATAAAACCCATAGTTTTCTCTCGATCCCTCCACCTTGACCCCCGACTACGACCCCGACCCCTGAACCCAGACCCCCGACCTCTGACCCCAAGCCTCTTACCTGCCCCTTCTCCTGGATTTGCCCTGAGGATTTCCCCCGGTGTCCCTCCCAGCAGAAGCCCAGGTGTTTCTGAGGAGTTAGTTTGAAACGCGGTGTGTCCTCCTTCCATGTCCGTGTCCAAGAGTCTGTTCTGCCCCCCCACGACCCCCGCCCGGTCCAACAGGACGCCGGCAGCCAGCAAATCGGGTTCCTGCTCGGCAGCTGTGGCGTGACGGTGGCGCTGACCAGCGACGCCTGCCACAAGGGCCTGCCCAAGAGTGCGACCGGAGAGATCCCGCAGTTCAAAGGTCAGATCCACCGCCGGCCGTCACGGGGGCACAAGGAGGGAGGGGGTCCAGGGGGAGGAGGGTCAGCAGGGACGGCGGGGACACGCAGAAGAAATACATGAAGACGAAGAAGTCGAAGCGGGAAAGGACTGTGGTCGAAATGAATCGGAATGAACTTGATTCGGATTCCTATTTTGGACGGCTTATAGAGATAAGCCAAGTAATCGGATTACTTCAGCTCTGGAAAGATCAGGGGTGTCGGCCTCATTTTAGCTTAGAATCTGTTCCCAAGTGTGAGGGGCGGACGAGTCATGAGTAACAACATCAGCTTCTCGCCTTGAAAAAATAATCTCAGGGGCCGTATTGAAGCCGTTCTCCAGGGCTGTGACCGGGACGCCTCACTGCCGAACACCTTCAGGTGTCCAGGTGTGCTCTCCTAAAGGTGTCCAGATGTGCTCACCTAAAGGTGTCCAGGTGTGCTCTCCTAAAGGTGTCCAGGTGTGCTCTCCTAAAGGTGTCCAGATGTGCTCACCTAAAGGTGTCCAGGTGTGCTCTCCTAAAGGTGTCCAGATGTGCTCACCTAAAGGTGTCCAGATGTGCTCTCCTAAAGGTGTCCAGGTGTGCTCACCTAAAGGTGTCCAGATGTGCTCACCTGAAGGTGTCCAGGTGTGCTCACCTGCAGGTGTGGTTGAGTCAGTCTGTAATCTCAGCACAGTGTCTTAGGTTCAGTCGTGATCTCTGTTGCTTCCAATGAAGGATGTCAGTCTGCGGCTCCTCGGAGAAGGTTCCTCTGTTGAAGGTGTGAACTAGACTGTCTGCTGCTTTCTCCTGCGTGCTGAGCAGCGTCGGAGTGTTCGTGTCGCCCCCTGCAGGATGGCCCAAGCTGCTATGGTTCGTGACCGAGTCCAAGCACCTGTCCAAACCTCCGCGGGACTGGTTCCCCCACATCAAGGATGCCAACAACGACACGGCGTACATCGAGGTGAGCGCGGCCGACGGCGTGGAAACCCGTGGAAACTCGGACCAGAGAACCGGAGAACGGGTCCCGGTTCCGTGTTGCTGATGGGAACACTCACAGAGCTGCGTTGGTTGGGATAACGGGAAAGGACAGGACCGTCCTGTGGTCTGACCAGAGTGCACGTGTGTGTGTGTGTGTGTGTGTGTGTGTGTGTGTGTGTGTGTCAGTATAAAACCTGTAAGGACGGCAGCGTGCTGGGAGTCACCGTCACCCGCATCGCCCTGCTCACACACTGCCAGGCCCTGACACAGTCCTGCAGCTACACCGAGGGTAGGGGCACACACACACACACACACACACACACTCACACACACACACACACACACACACACAAACACACACGCAAACTCACACGCAAACACACACGCCCACAAACATACACCTTTAGCTCTAATAATCTCCCCCTCCCCCTACAGCGGAGACCATTGTCAACGTGCTGGACTTCAAGAAGGACGTGGGCTTGTGGCACGGCATCCTGACGGTAAGAGGCGGGTCAGGGGTCAGAGGTCACCTGCGGCCTCTCTCTGCAGGCTTCACGCCGGGGTTTCCTTGGTCCTCCGTGCCCGTTAATCAGTGGAGAAACATCACACTGGTGTCCTCCTCCCTGAGGTGGAGTCTGGAGCGCAGAAGCTTCTGTGACCTTTTAGTTTTCCCGGGAGGATCTGAAAAGATCGGTTGGATGTCCAGAGGCTCCTCCAGAGGGAGCGTCCCGTGCGCCACTCTGGTCGACCTCGGTTGAACCCAGCCTTCTTTCACGCCTGGGTCGTGACTCGCGATCAAACTCCCACACTGAGCAGGAAGCCCGAGGGGTCGTTGGAAAATGATCTGCCGACGTGGACGAAGAGGAGGATTCTGGGAAGGACAACGGACGAACTTCTTCCCACGTCTGTCCTTCTTGTCCAAGCTCTCATCTCCTCCGCCAACCGCTTGTTCACGGCGTCGCAGAGGGAAGGATGCCGATTCGGAACGAAGGAAACAATCGCAAACAAAGTCTCATTTTCATTTTGACTCGCTTCTGAAGGGATGGAGAAAAATGGGCTTGGGAGAAGAAGAGGAGAGCTTTGACTGGATTCCAAACCTGCAACGTGAAGCTGACATGAGGACGGTCTCTAATTGTCCCTTGTGTGTGTGCATGTGTGTGTGTGTCTGTGTGTGTGTGTGTGTGTGTGTGTGTGTGTGTCATGCAGAGTGTGATGAACATGATGCACGTGATCAGCGTGCCCTACTCGCTGATGAAGGTCAACCCTCTTTCATGGATTCAGAAGGTCTGCCAGTACAAAGGTCAGGCTCTCGCTGCACCTTCACCCTTCACTCAGCCCGTCCTCGCTGCCGCCCAGCAAGGACATTAATCTGTACGCCTGTGTGTGCGTATCTGTGTGTGTGTGTGTGTGTGCGTGTGCGTGTGTGTGTGTGTGCGTGTTTGCATGTGTGTGCGTGTGCGTGTGTGTGTGTGCGTGTGCATGTTTGCGTGTGTGTGCGTGTTTGCGTGTGTGTGTGTGTGCGTGTGTGTGTGTGTGCGTGTTCGTGTTTGCGTGTGTGTGTGTGTGTGTGTGTGTGTGTGTGTGTGTGTGTGCTCACCCCTGCAGCCAAGGTGTCGTGTGTGAAGTCCCGAGACATGCACTGGGCTCTGGTGGCCCACAAAGACCAGAAGGACATCAACCTGAGTTCGCTGCGGATGCTGCTGGTGGCCGACGGCTCCAACCCCTGTAAGCCTCTCGCCGTCGCCATGGCAACGCCGGGGAGCAGCGAGCGGAGGTGGGAGACAAAGCGGCGGCCGTCCGGGAGAGGATAGATTCCCCGGAGAAGTCGGGAAAGCGGGTCGCGTTACAGGAATCGGGCGCAGGATGGGAGGAGGAAACGGGAAAGGAGCTCGGTTCCCGCTCCGTCCCGGCGATCGTCGACGTCTCCCTTCTCCGCCTCGCTCCAGGTCCTGCGTCGCCATGGAAACCTTCAGATTCGGTCAGCGGGTCAGAAACGGTAGCGGCGCACGTTAGCTCGTAGATACGGGATCTAAAGCGGCCTCTGACGGACCGGACGGCGCCTCCGACCAAGAAGACCCGGCAGAAGAGCGTACGCCGCTTCCGGCTCCTTGTTACTCGCCGTCTCGGACGAGTGTCGGTATCGGTTGTCGGTTTGGAGACATGAGGTCCTGCGGGTCCTTGATGAGGTGAAGAACGTAAAGATTAGTTAAAAATTCAAGCGTTAGCAGATCCTCGTATCTCCGGAGGCGCTGAAACATGAAGGCACGAAGATGAGTGGATGATAAATGACGGGCGGGGAACCTGCTCTGAGAAGCCTCCGCAGAGGCCAGGTGGTCCGGACGGTTCCCGCGGAAACCGACGGCTGATCTCTGATGCTCCTCAGGGTCCATCTCCTCCTGCGACGCCTTCCTCAACGTCTTTCAGACCAAAGGGCTGAGAGCCGAGGTCATCTGTCCCTGTGCCAGCTCCCCCGAGGCTCTGACCGTGGCCATCCGGAGGTACACACACACACACACACACTGCATGAAACACACACCTACTGCTTGAAACACACACACACACACACACACACACACACACACACACACACACACACACACACTGCATGAAACACACACCTACTGCTTGAAACACACAAACGCACACACACACACACACTGCATGAAACACACACCTACTGCTTGAAACACACGCACACACACACACACACACACACTGCATGAAACACACACCTACTGCTTGAAACACACACACACACACACACACACACTGCATGAAACACACACCTACTGCTTGAAACACACACACACATACAAATCTGCTCTATGTAACACACACACACATCTACTGCATGTAAACACACTTTGTCCTGCACACACACGCGCACACATCTACATGTGAGACTACACTATTCTACACACACACATAAACACATACACATCTACTGCATTTAAACACACACTTTATCCTGCACACACACATCTACTGAATGTAGACACACACACATACATCTGTTGTGTGTAAACACAAACTTCATCCCACATCTACCTGCGTGAACTTCACTTTATCCTGCACGTACACACTCACACAGACACAGACACACACACACACACACACACACACACACACACCTACTGCATGCAAATAGACATGTTCTGTGATTGCAGCTCAGTTCAGCGTCGGAGACGCGCAACATGTGATGAAGAGCTCCTGGAGCAGGAGGTTCAGGCGCAAGCTGCTCATGACTGTGTGTGTGTATGTGTGTGTGTGTGTGTGTGTGTGTGTGTGTGCAGGCCGGTGGAGGACAGCAGCCAGCCGCCGGGCCGAGGTGTGCTGTCCATGCAGGGTCTGAGCTACGCGGTGGTCCGTGTGGACACGGAGGAGCGCCTGTCCGTCCTCACCGTGCAGGACGTGGGGACCGTCACTCCCGGAGGTACGGCGGCTTCTCGCTCGCGTCTCGTTGGCTCCCGTGTGCTCCGGAAGTGTCCGTTAGCTCCATCGGCTTCCGGCCGCAGACGTCTCCGAGGCGACGGGCGGCGTGCGGCCTTCGCCTTCCGTACCGGCAGCAGAAGTTCGGAGATTCGCGCCGCATCGGCCTCTCCTCCCGTGACCGAGGCGGGTCGGCAGGTCGTCCTTCACGTCAGCGGGTCGGCGTCGGACCCGGATTTATTGTCCCTCAAACAGACGGTCTTCTACGAGACACGTGAAAGCTTCTGCCGTCCTGTCCATCACCCTCTCGCTGGACCGAAGGATTCCCGGCCGGGAAACATCGGTCTTTGGCTGACGCTCAGTCTGAGGCGCTCCCCCTCCTCACAGGAACCCTGTAACTAAAACCCACCATCATTGTCAGCAGGCGGCAAGGAGAACCAGGAGAGAACTCAGGCAGGAGAACCTGGAGAGAACTCAGGGTGGAGAACCAGACAGGAGAACCAGGAGAGAGCTCACGCTGGAGAACCAGACAGGAGAACCAGGAGAGAACTCAGGCAGGAGAACCTAGAAGGTTGTACTCACTGCTCTGTAGAGGTGGATTTTTTCTCAGACAGAAGCTACGCTAGAAGTCAACCTACTATGAAAAAGGTCTAGCGCATGGAAGAAGGCGGTCGTCACAATTCTACTGCAGACCTTCTTCAGCAGAGTCAGGAGTCTTCTCTTCTCTGGATGAGACTCGTGAAGGTCTGTCTCGGAATCCGCAAAGATCGTCCTCAGAAGATTTCACGAAGATCCTGCAGCCAGGTGGCGCCGCCCGGTGGTGAAAGTTGTGGGACCAAGGACGAGCAAGTCTTCTGTCACCTTCACGCCGGGCCTGATCCTGGTCAGGAGGCCAGAGGTAACTTTTTGTCCGAGACCTCGGCCTCAGCTGGAGATCCTCTCTCAGCAGACGCTCTTATCAGAGGAACGTGTTCCTCAGCTCTCCGCTGACCACAGTAGATCATTTCTGTCGATCGGCCCTGAAGAGCCTCCCCCAACCCGCTTCCAAACAACCCGAGAGGATGATCTCATCTTCTCCGTGCTGTGTTGGTGTTCCCACAAATCCAGACCGGTTCTGGTTTCTCCTTCAACCATGGCGGTTCTTTTACAAACATCATGAGGTTTCTAGATTAATACGGCAGCGAGTAGTTCTTCTCAGACATTTGCGACCGAAGGTTCTGGTGGACGGTGGGACGCGGCGATGATGATGATGAGTCGCCGAGCTCCGGCAGAAGGTCAGGTGTTCAGGTGGTACTCTACGTTGCAGGTCTGGTGTGCGTGGTGAAGCCCGACGGCGTCCCCCAGCTCTGCCAGACGGACGAGATCGGCGAGCTGTGCGTCTGCTCCGTGGCCACCGGCACGTCCTACTACGGCCTCAGCGGCATGACCAAGAACACCTTCGAGGTGAGGACCTCCGGGCGGCCGGGACGCCCGCCGAGGCGGTCGCGGTGACGGCCCGGCGTGGATCTTGTCCACAGGTGTACCCGGTGAGCGCGGGCGGGGAGCTGATCAGCGAGTACGCCTTCGTGCGGACCGGACTGCTGAGCTTCATCGGGCCGGGCAGCCTGGTCTTCATCACCGGCAAGATGGACGGGCTCATCATGGTGAGCGGGCGCAGGCACAACGCCGACGACATCGTGGCCACGGCGCTGGCGGTGGAGCCCATGAAGTTCGTCTACAGAGGGAGGTGAGTGAGGAGGAGGAGGAGGAGATACCGGACGTATCCTCCAACCCGTCTACTGAACATATGCTCCTTGGAAGAAGGATCTGCTGCCTGACCGCACCACGACTCACGCCACAGGAGAACCAGAGGTCTCAGGAGTTCCCAACCTAGAGGAACCTCAATGCTCCCTGGCATTGGAGGCATTGGAGAGCGGGTGTTGTGAAGCTACGGCTCATGTCTGACCCCTGTCTGAACTTCATCCGTCTATAGATCACTTCACACATGTCTTTAGGAAATATCCTGTATCAATGATGGTCCTGGACACTTTTTACTCTGGGAACCATGAAGAGAGGGGGGGTCAGGAGACCCCAGATGACCCAAGAAGCTGATGTTTTAGCAATACTTAGCTGTCAAACAGCTGCTCATAGCTGATGAATTGATTCCTCGGTGTGCACATTTAGCCTGAATCTCCAAACTCCTATCTTCTGTTCGCACCAGCAACTTTGCTCTTGCAAATATCCAGGGGTTCCCGGCCCTTTGAGAGCCGGTCGGCGGAAACCTTCTCAGAGGGTTGTCTTCTGCCCCCTGCAGGATAGCGGTGTTTTCGGTGACGGTGCTGAGGGACGAGCGGATCGTGGTGGTGGCCGAGCAGAGACCCGACTCCACCGAGGAGGACAGCTTCCAGTGGATGAGCCGGGTGCTGCAGGTGGGTCGGGGGTGGACCCTCGGCAGAGCGGACCCTCAGCAGGGTCCTGTCGCACAAGAGGTGTAGAAGGAGAAGGTCGACTCCCAAAGCTCTCCGTAAACGCCGGGCCTCCATAAGCTTCTGGAGAAGTCCTCCCTTGGAGGTTCGGTGTCGGTGGTCTCGGCGCTCTGCAAAGTTCCCTCTAATTCTTCATTTGTCTGGGCAAACAGACAACCTCCCTGAGCACTCTGAGGACCACTGTGAGAAACATTAGATGTGCACGCTGTGGCCACACAGCAGTAGCACACCTGGGATCATGGCATGTTTCATGACTTATTAGAAGAATCAAATTACAACTTCAAATGACAATTTCCATCAGTTTACTTTTAATATACGGTAAGTCATTTGGCCTACTTAAAATGAAAAAGACAAAAGTGGTCGATTAAAAAGTAGTTCATGAGACATGCAGCATGTTATGTGAGAGTCCTGCTTGGGCCTAGATCACTCAGGTGAGGGTCTCGCTCTGGAAGAACTGAGACATGCACACCTTTCAGGCATAACATTTTCATAACATTACGTAACATTAAAACACTCACATTTTCCACAATGACGCGTGATGTAGCTTGTGATGCGGTGTCTTTTATTAGCATTTCTACTACCCATAAATGATCTAGTCATAATAGAATTTAATGACTATATCCTTAATAAATGTCACTAGAATATGCACAAATCTGACTTCAGTTTTACCTTATTTTTCACACCTGTCCTTCTCACTTCTCCAACGGTTTAGCACTTTGTCCAGGTTGATGGCTCCGTTTGACTTTATGCACATCAGCTGGTCCAAATGTGCCACTTCAAGATGATTTCTGGATGCTGTTTTGATACGATTCATCAAACTGCATCCTCTTTCACAATCTGCACTCTTGAAACGTCGCACAAATATCCACAAGCTGTGAGATCTCCTTTTGCTCCTCACATTTACGTGCTGCAGCCACCATATCTGAATGTGTCGATTGTCTCCCGCCTAAGTTTTTGCTTCATTATGTACTTGAAGTCAGCCTATCGACTGTTAATGGCCACCATAGACTGCGGCTGGCGGAGAATGGCCTCGTACCCCTTTGCCAGTGTAGCAGTGTCCGCCGATCCGTAGTCAAAACCGATGCCTGAGCTCAATGCTTCAATGTCGAATGCAGACCAGTCCTTTAATTCATCCTCTAGAAAACGAGCATCCACGTGGTCACAGAGGTCACTCGTTACTCTTTGACGAGGTCGCTCAACTGCACATCCTTCCTCTTCGAGTATTGGGAACGCATCTTCTCAGTCTTTGCTCTAGCGAAGCGGTGTCCTTCCATCACAGTCAGGTTGCGTCTTTCCGTCAAGAGAGGCAGAGTTGTGCTAGCTCACTTAAAATATCTCCAGCAGTGACAGTATCCTCCAACTTTGAACGGCCCGGCTTTTTGTGGCAGTACTTTGCCATTGGATTTCTGTTATTGGTGAATTCTCTTCTCGAGCGCAGTGTGGTTATCCAGAACAGTTATTCAGATTCATCAAGAAACTCTGCCAGGGCCTCCAATTTGCCCCTCTTCACAGTGGACCAAGAGAAAGTGGAATATACCGTTCTTAGAAGAGTTTCCACATCTGGCATCGAAGGCACATCTTTCCAGGCATCGTCAGTGCCCAAGTCCTCTCCATGGGCCGCACAATGTCATCCAGTTAGGTGTGGTATTTGGCGCTTCAACAAAGCCGCAACTCCGTTGGGTTTCACTAGCATTACTAAGGCACCATCAGAGGTCAGCATCACCATTCTCTGCATGTCCGGTCCATGTTTGGAGTAAAACTGAGTTATTGCCTTCACACTATCCTGAGCAGTGCATGCTGTCAACTGGATAATGCCACCAAACACAGTTTTATAGCCGACATCGTTTTCCTCCCCTATTTGATGTATACAGTGTGACTAGCATTTTGTGTACTGCTATGTCTGTGCTGTCATCTACTGTCAGGGTATGCCAGGTTCATTTTTAACCTTACACTTGGTCTCATTCTGCACCCGCCTCTCATTGATTGAGTTCACAAACCCAAAGGCATAGTTTTTGCTTCATCAGCTTTCTGGTGTACTCACATACTTTGCCACGTGACGCCGGATTTGTCGAACTGACAGCATCGATGCGTTCGTTTTGATGGCAAGTAAAATATTGTCAATGAGAATTTAAACTTGCTCAAGGTCAGAGTTTTTTATGGTGCGACAGCTCGTTCTTTTTCTCCCGGTCGTTTGCGCTGTCCCGCAATAATGCACCAATCCAATTCCCATCTTGAGTCTTCATATAATTCCAACAGCATTCATGTGACTTTTCTGCTGAATGTGCCGCTTGAGGAAGTCCAGCTTCCATGTAGCCCATATTTGTCTATAAAACTCGCTTACTACTTTAGCTTCGCCGCATGTTTTGCAGAGCAGACCTTTCTCACTTGAAAAAGAAAAAATCTCAGCTAGTTTCAGCGCTTGTTCTTCTATTTGCACGTACTCCGACAGCCATTCCAACATTAACAGAACCGCTTTTCTTTTTTACTTTGGTTTGGTGAGCGGACGGATCACATTCACCGCCCGCCCCTTTTCGTCGTGATAAGGGGTTAGCGTGTTAGCATTAGCGTCACTTAACTCCGCCACACTGATGTTTTTGTTATTTAGCGTGAATGGGCAGAGCACGAACGCAAGTACTGTCAATTCCTGGATCGGCCGCATAGCATAATTGCATCGTATTGCAGGATTGGCTGGACACCTGTCACACACCGAGTTACACAACAAAATGATACAGAAAAATAATTTCCATAGTGCGCTCGCTGCACTGGATAGGTTTTCTTGTGCGCTGAGAGTGTGCGAGCGGAGCAGCTTAGAGGGAACTCTAAGAGGGTGATCTGAGATGTTTTCCTCAGGATAGACTTGCGTTGGGTCCTTCTCCCCCCAGGCCATCGACAGTATCCACGGCGTGGGGGTGTTCTGCCTGGCCCTGGTCCCGGCCAACACCCTCCCCAAGACCCCCCTGGGAGGCATCCACCTGTCTGAGATCAAGCAGCTGTACCTGGAGGGAGGCCTGCACCCCTGCAACGTCCTCATGTGCCCCCACACCTGCGTCACCAACCTGCCCAAACCCCGGCAGAAACAGCCAGGTGGGCAAACAGCCAGGAGTGTGTGTGTGTGTGTGTGTGTGTGTGTGTGTGTGTGTGTGTGCGTGTGTGCGTGTGTGTGTGCGTGTGTCACGTCGTGAGGGAGATCTTTACATCATGAGAACAGAGGAGTCTTGAAACATGAGTGTGTGTGTGTGTGTGTGTGTGTGTGTGTGTGTGTGTGTGTGTGTCAGAGATTGGACCTGCCTCTGTGATGGTGGGGAATCTGGTGTCGGGGAAGCGGATCGCTCAGGCCAGCGGCAGAGATCTGGGACAGACTGACGACAACGACCAGGTGAGCCACACACACACACACACACACACACACACACACACTCACACACACTGGGGCCAGGTCCCAGAGCTGGAGTGAAGCGCAGATCTTCAGCAGACAGGAGTGGGACCCTCAGCTCTGAGACCCTCGGGTATTTCAAATATCAGTTCATTCAATCCTTGAAACAGACTTGGGAAGAAATGGTTTCTTGGAGAAGGTCTGAGACATTTGGCAGGACGTTGTCTTTGGCCAAACGTCCCCAGAAGGAGTGCCGGTTTCACTCTTGACCCCCAGTGACAGTGACCGGGTGTCAACAGTGAAACTGCGCGAGGAATAAACTTCAGCTGGATTTAGTTTTCCCTGATGCGATGGGCCGCTTCCACAGGCGTGATCTTCCCAACCCAAGCCACCCAGAGGCTCTTCTGACAGGGGCTTGGCTTCCGGCTCCGCCGGCCGTCCCGGGGGGGAAAACCTGAGCCTCCGTGCAGCTCGTAGCCGCTGGGGTCCCGCAGAGGCTTTTGGTCAGGTGTTTGCTTCCCCCTGAAGCCTCTCCATGGACGTTATCTCCTCAGCGGAGCGTGGACAGCAGCGGGGGTTTTAGTCTCCGAGGGCAGAGTCACAGGACGCTGCCTCTCTCAGGCGGGAGGTCCTGAAGGGCCTCATCGAGGGCCAGCCGAGGTGACAGCAGCCTCTCCGGCGCAGCGCCGCAGTAGTTCACGCTGGACGGGGTGTGAGCAGATCTAGCAGTGCTGGGATCAGACGATCTCAGCTCCGAGACAAACCTTTGAACGCTCCGTGTTCCAAAAGCATGACGGATGGATGACGCGGCTCTTCTGCTTTCCAGTTCCTCTTCCTGTCTGAGGTTTTGCAGTGGAGAGCTCAGACCACGCCGGACCACGTCCTCTATACTCTCCTCAGCTCTCGGGTAACGCACCTCACACACCACGCTCTGCATCGCCGGGCCGACAGCCGGGTCCGCCGCGACCTCACTGCTAAGCCTTTCATCAGACGCATTTCGATTTCATCTGAAATCAAAGCAAGAACACCAAAAACACAACAGATGGGGGGCTAGCTGATGAGCACATAGCCTCCATGCTAACGCTACCCCATGAAGCTAATATCCACAGGAACAGGCCGTAGAGATGCTCCAACCGTGTGTTGAAATACTTTGACGAAATATCATAATGGAAGAAGACCCTCTCGGGGAAACTGACATTGCATTTGTACTTGAACCTTCTCAGCCCCTCTCTTGGTCACATCTTTTTCACACGTGCCTCTGACGACGGCTCATTCTACAGGAAGTGCTCACGAATAGTTTTCAAAATAAAGGACAAACAGGAAATAAGATGCAGCACGCATTGCAGTGTAGTTATTTGCAGGGGTTGTGTCGCAGAGATTATTCTAATAAACACTTAAGAAACTCAAGAAAACACTTGCACAATTGAACCAAACAACCTCTTCCCTCAGCCGCAGGGAATCTTCAAATCTTTGTAGTTAACCCTCATATTATGTTAAGGGTCAATTTCACCCATTTGGTCAATGGGTGAAATGGGTCAAATTGACCCTTAACATTACATGAGGGTTAACAGTTCACAGTTAAGACAATTTATATTTCATTGTATTTCTTATTCTTCCTCCTTTCAACTATTATCTATTACTGTTATGTTTTTACTTGAAACTCTGGCACAACAATTTCCTTCGGGATAAATAAAGTTGTTCTCATCTCATCATCTCATCTCATAAGTCGGACGTTTGTCTGCTGTTTTTTTTAAATCCAGTTTATTCTCAACATTGTGACTTAGACATAGTAAAAATAGCCACGGCTTCCAGAAAACAAAATCACCAAAGGCGTGGAAATGATGAAATGATTAGTCGCAGCTTATGTGATGAAATGTGGTTTTCCTGTGCCGGGCGCCACAAAGAAGCCCATGATTCCAGAACCTTCTCATGAAACCACGTCTCATGATGAAGCGCTTTCTGAACCTTGTCGTGGATTTTTTGTCCTATAAGAAAGTCGGCGAATGACCAAGAAAGGTCTCGGGACCCAAAAGTCTCCCAGATACAGAGTGCCCCCCCCACCGCGCCGCCCGGTGTGAGCTTCGCACGCTCTTACTTTTCCGCTGAGAACCAGAGATCTTCTCCAGCACGGACGCCGGCTCAGATAACACGCATAGCTTCACACAGAAGCATCTTTCACCACACATGTTTCTGCAGGGGGCGGTGTCCAGCTCCCTCACCTGCCTGCAGCTGCATAAGAGGGCCGAGCGAGTGGCGGCGCTGCTGCTGGAGAGAGCAGGCCTGCAGGAAGGAGACCATGTGGCTCTGGTCTATCCTCCAGGTAGGAGCACAGCCACTGATGGCCCATGGAGGAGGGAGGAGATGGCCGCTGGATAACAGTGTGTGTGTTTGTGTGTGTGTGTGTGTGTGTGTGTGTGTGTGTGTGTGTGTGTGTGTGCCCTGCAGGTATAGACCTGATCGCGGCCTTCTACGGCTGCCTGTACGCCGGCTGTGTTCCCATCACGGTTCGACCACCTCATCCTCAGAATATCTCCACCACCCTGCCCACCGTCAAGATGATCGTGGAGGTCAGTGGGAACGTCTCCGCCTCGATCTCCCTGCTAGATGGAGTTGTGTGTTCGATGCTCTAAAGCTGTGGTCCCCAGCCTTTTTCACCGCAGACCGGTCAACGCTTTGACAACTTTACCGCGGACCGGAGGGGTACGCGTAGATTGTTTATATTGCAGATATGATAATAAACGTGAATCCACTGTGTACTCGTACGCAACTTTATTAGCAGCTTCCTGGTAAGATTGCACCAACAGCATAACATGAGTGTATTGAAGGCTTCTTTGCCCCATTAGAAAGCCGGTCCCGGCATATTATGCAGAACCGGCTGGTTCGCTGGGAGTCCCCTGTCGCCATAAATCCATATTTCAAGTAGAACTCCTGGTTTTGTCTGTTAAAAGCTGTCTTTGTCTTGGAAGTTGTAGGCTCTTCTTCTTTCTCTTCACTGGGGGCCTTTTTCCCTTTGAAAAGAAATTTTTCAAAGACGTTTGTTTTTTACTCACTTTTCTAGCTCGCGGTTCAATTTTTGGCGCTCAAGTGACCGAGATGTGACCGAGACAACCGGGTCATTTTTCAAAAAGAAAAGATTATTCAAAATAATAAGATCGTTCAGAAATGATAGAAATAATTCACGCTATCTTGGGCGGCCTTGTACCAACTGATCTACGGCTCAGGGGTTCGGAACCACTGCTTTAAAGAAATGACATTTTTTACAAACAGACTTAGAGCTACAGAAGTCCATGTGAAGCTCAGGTGCATCCCTTCCCTTGGAAGCACAGACTACAACCATGAGGTCAGGGGGAAACACCGGTCAGCCGATGTGTGCACAGGTAGATGTTTCTGGTCCTCTGGTCCTCCCCTCTCCAGACCCGACTGTGGAATGAAGGGAAGTTAAAAATGAAAGATCTCCACAGATGAGAGGAAAGTAGGCCCGGTCTTGGACTGCATTCCTGTGAGGTCTTTCAGGTGCAGCTCCGCTGGACAGCACTGAGCTGGTTCACCTCTTCACCAAGCACTACCCCACTAATCGCACTCAGCCCCCTCACAGGAAAAAAAAAAACAAAGAAATGTATGTATATATGTATACGGTTTTGAGATGGCTATTTGGTAGAGTGGTCACTTCTGACAACCGACTACTGGTACTTTGGATCTTCTGTGACTGAATTGCACTTTTCGTCAGTCGCTTTGGATAAAAGCGTCTGCCAAAAGACTGTAATTTTCTGTAAGACTGTAAAAGACTGTACGGCCAAACACAGATATTTATCTTTAATGCACAACGGCCATGAAGGTCATAGACATAGAAGACCACTCAGGCGCCAGCTTGGGAGAACCTTTGGATGTTAAAGGACATGATGTTGACAGCTGGGTGGGAGTGAAGGTGGACTAACTCTTCACTTTTGCTCCAGAAGGTTTCTCTTCCAGCCCGATCTGCTGCAGCGTCAGGCCTCTGACCTTGTTGTGACCTCTGGTCTCCAGGTCAGCCACTCGTCCTGCGTCATGACCACGGCCGTCATCTGCAAGCTGCTGCGCTCCAAGGAGGCCATGGCGACGGTGGATATCAGGAACTGGCCGCCTGTCCTGGACACCGGTAGGACAGTACGGGTCTCGCTGACCCCTGACCCCTGACCCCTTGACCCCAACGTCTGCGGGTTAGATGACTGTTAGTGATGTTTGCAGGATGGAGTTCTAACGTCGCAGATGTTCGTAGTCGACGTGACCGATCACTTCTTTTGCCCTGAGACGGCCGAGCTGGAATGCAAGATAATGTGATCTGGTGTCCCTGGTTCTCCACATTCATCTCCACAGTCTTTCTAGATCTTGACTGGACCCATCAGGGTCTGGACTCCATCCTGGTTCCGATGCTGGTCCCTGACTGCTGGGGGGTTCAGCTCAGGGTCAATGTTTGTGATACTGAAATAGCTCAACAGACTGATGTGTGTGTGTTTGTGTGTGTGTGTTTGTGTGTGTGTGTGTGTGTGTGTGTGAGAGCAGATGACCTGCCAAAGAAGAAGCCTCCAGCTCTATACAAGCCCACCAACCCCGATGGCTTGGCCTATCTGGACTTCAGCGTGTCCACGACCGGCATGCTGGCAGGAGTCCAGGTCAGCTCAGCACTAATCCCCACACACACACACGCACGCACACACACACACACACACACGCGTGTGCACACACAAACACAGCCCTGCTGCCCCAACCAAACCAACAGACGCCCTGTTTCTTTGCCATCTACTGTGACATTCAGACACAAACAAGTGCAATTCTTTAAGCTCCTTTGTGAAGTAAACGCGCGCACACACACACACACACACACACACACACACACACACACACACACACACACAATTTAAATGTCATTGTTGATCTTTTCTTTGCTGAGTTTTTTTTTTCTCAGAATTTTAAAACAACAGAAAAAAATCTGCTTTTGGTGCAAAAATGTTGTAAATTTGACAGTCTATCCTTATATCTTGTGCTTTATGTGTGCGTGTGTGTGTGTGCGTGTGTGTGTGTGTGTGTGTGTGTGTGTATGCGTGCGTGTGCATGTGCGTGCGTGTGTGTGTGTGTGTGTGTGTTTGTGTGTGTCCAGATGTCTCACAATGCAGTCGGAGCATTCTGCCGCTCGGTGAAGCTGCAGTGTGAGCTGTACCCGTCCAGGGAGGTGGCCATCTGCCTGGATCCCTACTGCGGCCTGGGCTTCGTCCTCTGGTGCCTCTGCAGGTCCGTGCCGATCGGCGGGCCGAGGAGCGTGAACACACACACTCACATCCCCAGCAAAATCTGCTTTGTACATTTGACGGCTCATCCTGATCTATTGTTCCGCGTATGCGTGTGTGTGTGTGTGTGTGTGTCTGCAGTGTGTATTCTGGTCACCAGTCCATCCTGATCCCTCCGGTGGAGCTGGAGTCCAACCCGGCGCTGTGGCTGTTCGCTGTCAGCCAGCTGAGGGTGCGAGACACCTTCTGCTCCTACAGCGTGATGGAGCTCTGCACCAAAGGACTGGGCCTGCAAACCGAGGCGCTGAAGGTCAGAACTGTAACCTCGCCGCGCTGAGGTCGGGACCGGGTGGCGGGTAGAGACGTGATGACGGCATCAAGACCTTGGCTCTCAACACGAGCTCGGAGATGTTTGACTCAGCTTGTTATGAGACCAGAAAGACATTTTGTCCCTTCAGTCATTTGTCCCTCCTGGAGGAAGATCCCCGAGACTCAGGCACACAACCCCAGCCCCCCCATAGTACTGCAGTACTGGTACCTCGGAGTACTGTGCAGGTACCCGTGGTGTCCCGATGTCGGAGGTTCGAGCTTCATCACCGTGGAGGGCTCAGCCGCTACAGGGGGGAGGAGGGGGAGGAAAGGGCGGGAGAGGCGCTGCGGTTGCTGTGGTGGAGGTTGTGGTTGAGGGTGCTCCTCGTCCCCCCAGGCTCGAGGTCTGGACCTGTCCCGGGTCCGGGCCTGCGTGGTGGTCGCAGAGGAGAGGCCTCGCATGTCGCTCACGCACTCCTTCTCCAAGCTCTTCAAGGACCTGGGGCTCCACCCTCGCTCCGTCAGCACGGCCTTCGGCTGCAGGGTCAACCTGGCCATCTGTCTGCAGGTGAGAGCTCCGGCCACGGAGGCTCGTCGGCTCCGCCCCCGAGGCGGCGCCGCCGGGTGACACGTCTCCATCCTTCTGCAGGGCACCTCGGGACCCGACCCCACCACCGTCTACGTGGACATGAGGGCGCTGCGCCACGACCGGTACGCCGCCACGCCGCCCGCGCTGCTCCCGGCCCAGGGGGGGGGCTTCCCGGCCGGTACTGAGATCTTCGCCTCTGTTTTCCAGGGTTCGCTTGGTGGAGAAGGGATCTCCTCACAGCCTGCCGCTGATGGAGTCGGGAAAGGTGAGGGCCGGCCGGCCACAGCTCAACAACCACCGCGGTAGTCATGATAGAAAACAATCATCACGATCTTAAGCAAAATAACAATAACAACAGTCGAAATAGTTCTATTTTAGCAAGAAACCGTCACCTGGCTGGAATTAGTGACCTTCTTCTTCTTCTGATGATGATGATGATCACGTTCAGAAGACACATATATATATATATATATATATACGTTTCTATAATCGGATCCCTGTGTGACGCCTCGTGGACAGGAGGTCCAGTGAGCTCCACACAGAACGTTTAGGATCTTCAGGTCTTCATCGTCGTGGACAAATGACAGCGGCTTATTTTGGGAGGGCGGCCTGATCAGCACGTTCGCTGGAGGTGTTTCCATAGAAACTGGTTCTGAAATGCCCACGAGGAGGCTGCTTCTGCCCAGGACGTCGTGACCCCCGCCTGTGGACGGGCGCCCGAACACCTCTCCGAGGAGCACGTCTCCATATGGATCACCGGGCTGAGCCCGCTGATCCAAAGAGCTTCCAGAGAAGACGAAGAGCGGCCGGCCTCGGGGTCGTCGACCTTAACGAACCAGAACCGAGGACGAGCAAGACAGCTGCCGGGTTCCAGCGGCCTCCTGGGTTCTCTCTGAGCACGCATGTTCTCCTGCCTGCGTTCTCTTTCTCTGAATTTGTGGTGGAACAAGAACACCGTTATGGGCTACAGAGGAAACACCCTGTGCCGTGAGCAGCTGAGAGGTTTGGAGGTGCACCAGCTCCAAAAGTCGCTTCCTGCGAGGAGGATCTCAGTAGATCTTTTCTTAGACTCTGATGAAGCTCTGCCCTCCCAGGAGGACATCATCGATAAGCTGCTTTATTTAAAGCCCCTGTGAGTCACCCTGTGGGAGGAGAGAACATGTTCTCCTGGAAGCGCTCCATCAACACTGAACCCTGCCTGCAGGAGACCCTCAACACATCCATCCATCCGTCCGTCCGTCCGTCTGTCCGTCCATCCATCCATCCATCCATCCATCCATCTATCTATCTATCTATCTATCTATCTGTCTGTCTGTCTGTCTGTCTGTCTGTCTGTCTGTCTGTCTATCTGTCTGTCTGTCTGTCTGTCTGTCTGTCTGTCTGTCCGTCCGTCCGTCCATCCATCCATCCATCCATCCATCCATCCATCCATCCATCCATCCATCCATCCATCCATCCATCCATCCATCTATCTATCTATCTATCTATCTATCTATCTATCTATCTATCTATCTATCTATCTATCCATCCATCCATCCATCCATCCATCCATCCATCCATCCATCCATCCATCCATCCATCCATCCATCCATCCATCTATCTATCTATCTATCTATCTATCTATCTATCTATCTATCTATCTATCTATCTATCTATCTATCTATCTATCCATCCATCCATCCATCCATCCATCCATCCATCCATCCATCCGTTTCACTCTGTCTCTGCACTCAAACAACAAAAACACTCTGAGAAGGTCAAAGTACAAACATAAGTTATGGACACACAGATACCTGAAGAGGAAAGGCTGCCAATCATTCTTGCGATCATTATTATTCATTAGAATCACAATAAAAATAATAATGATAATGTTATATAATGTCAAGACTTAAATGATAATAAATTGAGTAGGATGGATGTGCACATACACATATGTACAGTGATCGTACTGTGTATGTATCCTCGTGGGGAAATTCCTTCTCTTCATTGAACCCCTCAGGGATGAACCCTGAGCTGATGGCTGCTGTGCACCAGCGCCAGGGGAGCAGTCAGGGGTTCAGCGTGTTGCTCAACAACACTCAGACACTCCAGGAGGATCCAACCGGGGATGTTCGGTTCCAAAGACGAGCGCTCGAACCCCTGAGCAGCGCGGCCCCTTGTGTACAGTGGAGATGCATGATGGTGTATATGTACATCTGCACAGTATAGATGGAAACCACCTATCATGTATATGTTTGCATAGGTGTATACATCTATTTATCATGTATATACACGGTATAAGTGTATGCATCCATAATGTATATGTATAAGAGAGGCGTGTACATTTAAATATGGTGTATATGTATCGTATAGGTGTATACATCAATAGCTTACAGTATAGATTTATGATGTGAAGGAGTGGCTTCCCGTTCGCCGTCCAATCAGCATCTCTGTGGGCTGTTTGTTCTCTTTCTGGAGCATCTCAGAGGCGGTAACCGTTGGCAACAGATCTGTCCTTTCTGATGTGTCTCCTTCAGATCTTGCCTGGCGTTCGCATCATCATCGCCAACCCCGAAACCAAAGGGCCGCTGGGAGACTCACACCTGGGAGAGGTCACCTGTCTTTCCTCATGCTTTCTGCTTCTGCTGTCATGTCTCATGTGTCCACCTCCTCCAGGGTTCTCTGTCACACACACCTCTGTCCACCTTAGAAGGTGGACGGTGTCCGTCACACACACCTCTGTCCAGGTTAGGAGGTGATGGTGTCCATCAGAGACCCCTGGAGGTGTGTGTGCTGGTGTGACGGGACGCCCGTCCGTGCCTCCACAGATCTGGGTGCACAGCGCCCACAACGGCAGCGGCTACTACAGCGGCTACGGTGAGGAGGTCCTGCAGTCGGACCACTTCAACTCCAGGCTGAGTTTTGGAGACACCCAGACGGTGTGGGCCCGCACGGGCTACCTGGGCTTCCTGCGGCGCACCGAGCTCACCGACGCCAACGGAGGTCAGTGCCCCCCCGCCCCTCCCCGCCCCCTCCCCACCCCCCGACCTGACGCCATCCTATCGCCCGCAGAGAGACACGACGCCCTCTTCGTGGTGGGGGCCCTGGAGGAGGCCATGGAGCTGCGGGGGATGAGGTACCATCCCATCGACATCGAGACCTCCGTCATTCGAGCGCACAAGAGCATCATGGAGTGGTAGGTTAGAGGTCCGCCTCTTCCTCTGGGGGCCTCGTTTCTATCCACGCGTAACGGTGACCTCCGGCGAGGCTTTGGAGGCGGAGGGCACCGCCTCGGCCTGAGGTACGTCAGGGCGAGGCATCACGGAGGCTTCTTGAGGGCCGCGTCGCGTGACACACACACACACACACACACACACACACACACACACCCCGCCGATCGGCAGACGTATCTGTTCCTATGTTCAGATGGGGGGGGACCTCCTGTCTCCTCTCCTCCTCAGAAGTCCTCATGAGGAGAAGCTGTACTTCCATTACTTCATTATTTCTTTCCTCCCTGAGCTTGGCGACCTCGCGCAGAGAGCGGGTGTTGCCAGCCGGCGGTGAGATGCTGTCACCGACGGCTCTGATGTCTCTGTCCCCGCAGCGCCGTCTTCCCCTGGACCAACCTGCTGGTGGTGGTGGTGGAGCTGGAGGGCTCGGAGCAGGAGGCCCTGGACCTGGTTCCTATGGTGACCAAGGCGGTGCTGGAGGAGCACTATCTGATCGTAGGCGTGGTGGTGGTGACCGACATCGGCGTCATCCCCATCAACTCGCGCGGGGAGAAACAACGCATGCACCTGCGAGATGGTTTCCTACAAGACCAGCTGGACCCCATCTATGTGGCCTACAACATGTAGCCTGTGTGTGCGAGCGTGCGTGCGTGCGTGTGTGCGTGTGTGTGTGTGTGTGGAGTGAGCATGCGTTTGTATGGCGTGCTTCTTGCTGTTGTCGTTCCTTTCTTTTCCAAATCCAGACGTACTGTATTTTTGAACATGCATATGATGTGGTCTCCACTCATCCTTTGCTTTCCACTCGTCTTGTGCTGATCAACCGATCGACCGATCGCCCCGTCGGTCCGGTGTCTGTCGCTGTAGAACGCCTTAGGGGAACACTGTGTTCGGGGTCGGCTCGCCACCCCGCGCGTCGCTGTCAGAGGTTTAGGAGGCAAAGACTGTCCGTGATGCTCCCGTGGTCGGGGAGCGAAAACCAACCTTCTACTGGGATCACCAGGGGCGTCCAGATGACTGTACAAATATATATATTGTATATAAACATAATAATCTATATGGAGAGGAACCTAAAACACAATGAGGTGTAGTAGCCCCTATATGCAGCTCTCTCTACCTGCACCCCCCCCGGTGTGTGTGTGTGTGTGTGTGTGTGTGTCTCCACTGTGTGACTGGGACACTTTATATGTAGGTTCCGTGGGAACCAATCAGACGTGGCACGAGGTCCATGGGGACCTTCGCTGCCGGAGCAGAAGGCAAGGAGGCCCTCAGAGGGCGGCGGTGTTCAGCCCGGGGTTCTTCAGCCTGGGGTTCTTCAGCCTGGCGGTCTTCAGCCCGGGCGTTTCCGCCGGTGTCCGTCTCATGCGCTCCTCATTTTACCCGCGCACGTCACCGGCCCCGGTGCCTCTCTGAGCTGGAGGTCCTGGTCCAGCAAGACCTTCGGCGAGCGCAGAAGGACCTGCCCCCCGCCCGTGGGCTGTGAAGAGGCGTCCGGATTCCATCTGCAAAAACATTGTACAAAAATCTGGCCACCCTTGAAGATTCTGCTCCTGCTGGTTCCTCGACCCTGAACCAGGTGGGAGCTGAGACCAGAGACCTCGGCCGTCAGAGGTTCTGATGTCGGTCCGCGGGACCCCGAGAACCGCCGTGTATGTCAGATGACCTCCCACCTCCCACTGGACCACGAGAAGGTCGGCGTGCACGTGTCGGACGTGTCAGAGGAGTTCACGGGGAGAGGCCCGGAGCGGAGCAATAAAACACCGGGAGGACTTTTTCTGCAGGGAACCTTCAGCTTCGGGTCCGTACGGCGGACCCTGACTTCCTCTGAGGACCTTCTCTGAACGCAGACTGGAAGCTCAGACGTACCGCCGGACTTCTCCGACTAGCGTTGTTTAGCATCGGGCTTCGCGGCTCAGTGAAGACGGAGGACCGTCCATTGGCTGAAGAACCTTCAGAAGGGATCTGATATCCAGAGATTTTAATTAAAATGATAAAGAAACAGGACTGAATTCTTGTTCAGTGAGAGGATGAGCCGATATTTCCTCAGGAGAATATTCGGGTCCCGAATCCAGGTGGAAGCCGACGTGTGATCGCCACGGAGACCAAATAACCCGTAAAAACCTGTAGGAGTCCCGGTGAAGAAGGTCTCATCTCGGCAGCTCTGGTCCGGCGCCTGGACCGACCCAGATGTTCTATCAAAGATGAATCTTTAATCCGGAGTAAAACTTGAATGATCTCCGTTCACCCCAAAGCGTGCGCGGCGTCGGGGACGCTGGCCAAGCGCACGCAACGCTAATCTAGCACATTATGCTAAGCTAGCAGGCCGCGCTCGCCGTGCCCCGGCGGGCACAGCAGACGGTTGTGTAGAAGAAGAGCTTGTTTACAGTTGGTCTCTGGGCGTCTCCTGTTTAGTTCCTCAGAAGAAGATCTAGACCAGAAGCTGCTTTGCACTCGTTCAGCTAACAGTTGGGGTTCATTTTGGTAGCAGCTTAGTGGCCATGTTTCAGTCCCCTTGTGTGTGTGTGTGTGTGTGTGTGTGTGTGTGTGTGTGTGTGTGTGTGTGTAAGATGTTGGTGGAGGAGATCCCATCAGAGAGGGTGAGACTGCATGGCGTGTGTTTGTGTGTGTGTATTGTATGTAAATAGTGTTATTTTGTACGGTACGTATGTGTGTGACTTGTTTTGTACACATGATAAAAGATGAAATGACACTTTTCTAAGAGCTGCCATTGGCTCACGTCACACTATCCAGTGCAATAAAGTGCTTTGATTGGCCGCCAGCCTCTGACTCCGCCTCCTCCGGGCTCCGGCGGTAGATTCCTGTTGGGGCTCTGGAATCACGGGTCCGGATCCTGGGTTCCCCCGCAAACAGTGAAGGGTTCCAGAAGGATGCATCTGAGGGAGCAGCGGCAGAGAAGGTCCCTCCTCCAGCCCACCTTCAAAGGCGTGTTCTTGTAGCTCCGGCCAGCAGAGGGCGCCAGCCGTCGCCACCTCGTAGTTCTTGTTCAGATCTCATGGACTTGACTGACTTGATTTTCTTCCCCTAAAGACCAAATGAGGACCTGGGGGGGGGGGGGGGGGGGGAGTAACCACAGCCTCTCGGGCGCCACAACCCCCCCGAGAGGCTGTGGTTACACCTTCCGGGAACATTTCTGGATTGAAGTTTGGGCGCCGCGGATCCGAGCCCAGACGGATCCGCTCCCTCTTGGTCGGCCAAAGGTTGTTCCTGAGGCTCCTTTGAGAAGGACGGCTTGGTTGACTTGAAGGACGGTCTTCCCTCTCCGGACCTCCTGCCGACGACCGATGCTTCCACGTTTGGCAAAGGCCCGACGGGGGGAGCCGCCGGATCTGAGGGCTTTCCTGGTGTGACCTCGCTTTTGTTCTCCTTCGTCTTCAGTGTTGCTGCCTTCGGCGATGGACGGGATGGCTTTTGTTGTTCTTTTCTGGAAAAAAATCCCCGCAGTCCACGGCGTCTAAAGAAACTTCTCGGCTGAGAGGGGAAACATCTTTCGGGGAAGAGAATGAAGTCCGTTCGAGAAGAAGACTTTGAGAAGAATCAGCCACGACCCGGAGGGCCGAGAACCTCCAGACACGTCCGCCGTCTCTCTTTCTTCCACCTCCCGTTTCGAAAGAAGGTCCTCCGGTCGGACGTCCCGGTGATCTGCGTCTCGTGACCCGGGTTTGACCGCGCTCGTCGGTAAAAGTACGTTTCGGCGCTCAGTTACCGTGGCGACCACCGGCGGACGGGTCCGAGGGCGGCGCATTCTGGATGAGATCTTCTCCCGAGGAGACGGTGGAGCCGACGCCTTGAAGAACCTTCCCGCCCGGCCCGACCTCGGGGGCCTCCTGAGGACCTACTCAAGTCTGAGGCACAGAGGTTCTGCCGTGGAGCCGCGAGGACGTCCTGGTCCTTCCCCCCCCGGCTGACCTTCACCGGGCGTTCATGGGAAACGTGCTCTCCTGAGCGGCAGGGGGCCGAGATCCCCCCGGACGCCCGCGAGATGTCGGGTTCCATGAAGTCTCCAAAGTTTCTCTGTGGCGGCTCGGCAGACCTC